>NC_092228.1:14320806-14568306 GCF_036320965.1 Panulirus ornatus
AGAAATTTAAAATGAAAATGCCAAAGAATGATTTGGGACCAGGCACAACAAAACCATTTTGTGTATGAATGTGAAGCTGTGAATGGACGCTTTCTTCAAAGTAAATAAGTCAACTTTGTTTGGAGTGTTTTCTCACTAAATGAGTCAACTCAGTTTGCAAAGTGATATACTGAAATCAACTTATAATAATGTAGAAGTTCACTTTTACTTTGACAATGGGTTGAGCATAAGCAATCTAAGAAGTTGTATGCACCTGATCAATCTCATGTAATTGGAGAAGTTAACAATGATAGCTATGTGGATAATTATCAACTAACTGGAAAAGATAACAATGATAGGAAGGTGGATAATTATCAACTAACCAGAGAAGTCAACAATGATAAGTAGGTGTATAAAAAAAGATAACAATCAAATATTCATGCAGACAAGAAGTAACTTTTTCTTTATAAAATTTCAGAGTGATAAATTAAATCATGTAATGTACTGGCAGGTTAGAATAAGAAAAATGTAATAAAATGAAAAGGACAAAATACTGAAACACAAATTCGATAAAAATAAAACACCAATACAGAAATACAGATAAAATAAAGGGTTCTATAATAGGACTTACAAGAAAGACATCATAACTGAGGCACCTAAAAAAAATGACTGAAAGCTTTTGAGCATGAAATACTATGTCCATTAATAATCACCCTACTTAAAATCTGAGAAAAACAAGAAACAGGAATTCATTTGAATGTAAATACAGACATAAACAGACAAATGGTACCACATACACAAACACAAATGCAAATACACAAACACACACACATACAGACTTACACACATCCAAAAGGAAGGTATTACCAACAACTGGTTCTCTTTAGTAGTGGTGGAGGAGGGACTACAGATCACGCAGCTTCTATTTGCATAAGGAGAAGGGAACAGATTGATTGAAGCCCACTGAATTAGTATCTTGTTCAAGAAATATTGATTCTGGGCACATGGGTTTAGTGTGCGAGTGAAGTTGGATTTATTTTGAACTGTAAAAGGATTGCCCGAGAAGATATCAAAGGTTCAGTTCAAGAGAGTTACCAAAGAGCTTTAACCTTTAAATGTGGAGAACTGATATGTGATGACTTATGTAGCAGGTGCCAGGAACCATTGCATGAGCACAAAGTTTCACATGCTTTTTTTAAACCTCCCATTAATATTTTGACATTTGCAAGGCTGCTAAAAGTAGCCTTTTTCACTGTATGTGCTTTCCTCAGAAGCTTACACTTTAAAAGTAATTCTAGTGCAAATACATATGCAAATAAATGTAAATATGAGTTTAAACATTTATATGTGTAAGTGTATATATGAAACTAATACTCCTAAATAGAATTAAGCATAATTTACTGAATTTGCATCACAAAGCTCATCCCACCTACCTCATGTCCTCCTCCCCTCCTCCTCCACCACCCCATCACTGTCACACTTTTGGAGAATTACAAATTAACTTCAGCATTATATCATGACCATTTAACTTACGTCACATTTTTGTACATATTTCTTACATTTATATGCATTCCTTTTAATTAACTGAATTTGCTTTCCAAGGTTCATCCCCTGCTCTATCTTAACCCATACTCCATCATTCCTCTACATCCACTGCTGCTGTACTTACGTGTCAACTTTACACTTAACGATAGCCACATAAGCAATGTTAGCTCACTTGTTTGTACATATCCTTTACTTTTCCATGTATTCATTTCATCTAATACTACAAAACAAATATTTGCAGACCTTTTCTTGTTCATACTACAACTGCAAAATGATAAATAACCCAACATTAGGGGTTAAGGTAGGATTAGTATTGCTGTTTATGAACTATCAAGCCTGCCAATGTTCAAAGTCTGAACTGAGCAGTTGGCTAAGAGTGAATCTAGCTATGAACCACCTCTCTGGGTTTGGGGTACATATCTCTATACATCATAAACCCAAGCTCCTTTCTCAATACATTCCTGCAGCCTTAAGGTTGCACTACAATCAGCAGAAGGGACAGGAAGCACTCCTTAGGAGTAAGATGATCTTTGAAGAGATTGCACTACAATGATCCAACCTCCCAGGAGGTAACATTTCATTTGCAGCATAACAAAAAGCAAGGGGTGTTGCATGTTAATGCGTGTATTACCATTTCTACATTACAGGCAGAGAGTTCTACACTCATAGAGAACCATCTCCTAAGTGTTCTATGCTATCAAGCAGCCTTTCAAGCTTTTGTAAACTGCTAAAATTTACTGCCTCATTGGTTAGTTCATTTTAACCATCCACCACCTTAACAAACCAGTACTTCTTCAAACATCTTTTCAAACAAGCTTCTTATCCAGTTTTTTGTCATGGCTTTTGGTTACTCTGGTGCTGCATCTCTTGAAGAACTGTTCAAAGTCAGTATCATCAATCTGACTCAGAAACATGATGGCTTTTATCAGCTCCCCACTCTCTCTCTTCTCTTTCATGGTGAACAGTTTTGTGGTCCTTAGCCTCTCATTGCAGCTCAAGTTTCTTAATTCAAGTACCATCTTAGTTACTCTTCTTTGTACCCTCTCAATCAGGTTTTTGTGCTTCTTTAAGTAAGGTGACCACACTTATGAGGAACAATTCAGTTTTGGTCTAATATAGGTGGTGTATAATTCCTTGTCCATGTATATGTATGTGAGTCTTATATTTGCCAGCACACACTTTATCTCTTTTGCATGCCAATTTCTGTAACTTACTTCCCACTAAGTAAAAATCACTTTAAGTCCTTCTCTCATTTTGTTCCATCTTCATCCCCTTGTACTTCCAGGACTGAATCTTCTCAGCTACTCATCTAATCAACTTTGGAGTTTAGGCAGTTCCCCCTGTAGGCTGATGTAATCGTATCTACCAAACATATCATTCTACAAAAGTATTTAACCATGTAACACACCATCTTTGGAGTTTGTACATGTCCCTGGTAAGTTGATAGAATCCTCCTCATCCTTCACTTCCTTCATGACCTTTCAATCATCTGCTAACATATTCAGGTAGAAATCCATACCTTGATGCAAGTTATCTACACTGATCTTGAAGAGTAATGGTCCAAGAACAAACCCTGAGGCATTCTGCTGGTTGTCTCAACCCATTTGGAAACGACTCCTCTGGTATGCACCCTTTGTTCACTTTCACAGAGATAATCTTCCATCCATTGAAAGAGTTTTCGTCTTATTTCTGTCATGTGAGCCAGCTTCTTAACTGCTTCTTATGTGGTACAATGTCAAATGCTTTCTGGCTGTTCATATAAAAAAATTCTTTCAGCCGTCCCTTTTCTCTAAGACAGAGTTCACTCTAGTAGAAATCAAAGGGATCTGTTACACTTGTACAATTATCTATTTCTTAATTACCTATTTGTACTGTATGGTGAAGGAGTTTTACACTTATGGAGCCCCATCCTCGAACATTATTTAATATACAAATTCTTAAATTCATGTATGCTGTCTGCATTAACTATGTCCTCAGTCATTTAATTCCATTCATCCACTGTTTAGTGTCTATGTCACTGATGTATTTCAAACATTTTAAGGTAATTATCAGGTTACCCCTCATCCTTCTGTCTTTCTCTGTAACCCTGTTAGTTCTTTCCGATGCTTTAGGTATGGTGACAAAATCTGAGAAATTTACTCTAGTTTTGTCCTTATCTAAGATATGAACATCTTGCTAATCATTACCTTATCCATGTACTTGAAAGCTATTCTAATACTTGCCAGAAGACAGTTTGCCTTCATAACTATTTTCCTAAGGTTGGACTGTGTCAAGAGAGACAAAATCTATTCCCAAGTTCTTATAACAGAGCATCCTCAAACTTATTTCCAGCTAGATAATAATCATAATGAGGTCCCTCTTTCACTCTATCCTATCCTCATTACTCTATTCATATACTCAATCATATATCAAAACAACTTGTAGTATGCTTAGACATCTTGTAGGTTGATGCAATCCTCTTTGCTTTTCACTTCCCTCACAACCTTACCTTCAGGTAAGTCATTCACAAAGACAAATAAGGGTGATGGTATCAGAATATAACCCTGTGGCAATCTACTGGTCATCTCAACCCATTGGGATGAGGCTTCTTTGACATGCATCCTTTGTTTCCCTTCACCAAGATAGTCTATGCATCAACGGAGTCCCCCCTACCCCTTTATTACTGTCTGGTTAAACAGCTTCTTAATCAGCCTCCAGTGGGGGAAAGTGTCAAATGCCTTCCTTTTACCTAATACATAATCAACCCTCTTGTATAACTCTAAAAGGTTTCTGACAACATAACCCCTTTCCCTAAAACCATGCTATCTCAAACTTTGGTAAATATTCTTCTATAGATAGTTGTACATTTGCTTTCTAATCATATTTTCCCAAACCTTACAGACGACATTTTATCAGTGAGACTGGTCTCCAGTTCAGTGCCTGTCCCTGCTGTATTTTCTTACAGATAGGTTCAACATGTGCCCTTTTCCATTCCCGTGGCACTTTATCTTTCTCTGGTAATTTCTGAACAATATTTCAAGAGGTATATCTTGTGTGTCGGCACACATCGTAAGCACATATACTGAAATCTCATCAAGACCATTTGGGTCTAGGCATTTTAATATTCTGTTGTCTCTTCTAGATAACTCAATGTTTTCCAAAACATAATGTCTGCATTAACCATGTCCTCAGGTCATTATATGCCATTCATCCTCCACTTGAACACCATCAAAGGACTTCTTTCCATATCTTATAACAAGTTTCTTGCTTAATTTCATGTTATGTCCTCTGGCTGCTTTATCCCCCATTCTCTCTAACTCATCACTGTCCATCATCAGTGATCTGTCTAAAAACTTAGGGGCTGTGATAAGGTCATCCCTCATTCTTCTAAGATAGTATTTTTTTTCTATTCTGGTACCATCTTTGTTGCCCTCCTCTGGACCTTCTCTATTAAGTTTGTGCTTCTTTGGGTATGGTAACCAACTTGAGAAGCATATTCAAGTTTTGGCCTCATTTAGGATATGAAAAGTTGTTAAATATCTCCTTATCCATATCCTTGAAAGCTATTCTGATATTTGTCAGAACACAGTTTGTCTCCTTTACTGCTCACCAAATGAGGGACTCTGGCGATAGGTTAGGGAAGATGTCAACTCCCAAGGCCTTCTCAAGCACAGAATCCTGAAGCTTATTTCCTGTTTGATTGCTTGATAATCATCATATTGAAGCCTTTTTTCACTATGTCCCATCCTCAATCCCTTACATTAGCTTGGGATGAAATTCACCTACCATGTAACAGACCAACTTTGGAGTCTGTTTGGGTCCCCTTGTAGGTTGATGAAATCCTCTTCACTTTTCACTTTCCTTAGGAGTCTTGCATTAACTGCAAACATACTCAGACAAGTCATTCCCATAGATCAAAATGAGTAATTGTCCCAAAGTAGAACTCTGGGGCACTCCAATGGTGACCTCCACCTAACTGGAGAAGGTTCCTCTGATGTGTGTCCTTTATTCCCTTCCACAGAGATAATTTTCTTGCCAATGGAACAGTCCCCCCCATTTACGTTTGGTACTCTAGCTTCTCAATCTGCCTCCCATAAGGTATAGTGTCAACTGCTTTCTGGTAGTCATAACATAAACAAAATACCCAGTCTTCCCTTTTGTCTAAAAATGAGCTCAGTCTCATAGAAATCTAAGAGGTTTGGTACAAATGACCTTTCCCTCTAACTATGTTGCCTCTCACTTAGGTAATTTCTCCTCTGTAGAAAGTGTGTGTGTGTGTGTGTGTGTGTATATATGTCTTTTATTTTCTTATCTGTTCATCATTTCCCATGTTTACAAGGAAGTGCCAGGAACAGAATAAAAAAATGCCTCAACTGTTCACATCCACCCTAGTTGTCATGTATAATGTACCAAAATCAAAATCCTTATTCATAACCAGGCTGCACATGGTTTCTCTGACCACTTCACATGCACTGGTTTAGCCCACTGACAGCACGTCTCCCCCTATACACCATATCAACCCAAACCCCTCTATTCCTTGTACGTATCACACCCTTTGCATATTCAGTTCCCAAACCTCCAAAGTATCTTTCAATCTATCCTTCCAACTTCTAATTGGTTTCCGCTTTTTCCTTGTTCCTTCTACTTCTGAAATGTATACCTTCTTAGATCCTCACTGTATATCCAAACCATTTCGGATCATTGCCTTCAGCTCTCTTGCACATATTCCTCTCTAACATATTCCTATCTTGCCCCCTCTTACCCTATCATTTCTTATTTGATCAACCCTCTTTATACAATATATTATCCTCAAGTAATTAATTTCCAGCACAACCACCACCTTCTTTACATTTTCATCTCAGGCCTGTGTTTTAAATCCAAATAGCCCTGAGATGACCATTATACTATCAATTGTTTGCAGACAATATACGGAGTGAAGAGTGTGGATCAAATGAAAAATGATAAGGTAAGAGAGAAATTAGTTAGGAGGAGGAATATGTACGACAGAGATGTATGTTCAAACCATTTCAGCATACCCTCTTCAGCTCTCTCATACATATTCCTCCTCTTACCTAATCTCTCTCTCATCCTATCATTTCTTATTTGATCAACCCTCTTCACACAATACACAGTCCTTAAACAATTAATTTCCAACACATCCACTACCTTCTTTACGGTAGCATCTCAGGCCTATGCCATGAATCCAAACAGCACTGAAGGGACAACTACATAATCAACACACGTATCTCTGCCCTTGAAGGTAGAGCTCTCTCCCTCCACATACTGCACCTGGGACCTTTGCCATCTAACCTAACCTATGGCTTACTTCAGCTCCCATAGTTACATTTGCTGCCACATCCACTCCACTTCCTCCAAGTTCTCTCAATTCAAACTTACTCTCCTAATAACCTGTCTATTTCTCTTTGCTTCTAAACCTAATAACATTTACTTACATTTACTCTCAACTATAAACTTTCTCCTTTCGCAAATTCTCCTAATTTCAGACACCAGCCTCTGCATTTTTCTCACACGAATCTGCCACCAGTGCCGTGTCATCACTAAACAATTACTGAATCACCTCACAAGCCTGTCCCCCACCCTTAACAATTTGAACACCTAGTGTCTCTTCAAAACTTTTCCATGCATCTCCTTTTCCATCCCATCCATGAACAAAATCAAACAGCCATGGTGGCATTACACATCCCTGCCACACACCAAACTTCACCCAGAGCCATTTACCCTCCTCTCTTTCTACTCACACATGCCTTACTCTTGATGAAAAGCTCTTCACTGCTTTAAGCAGCTTTCCTCCCACACCAAATATCAACAACACATGTCATAAAGCATCTCTATCAACCTCATCACATGCTTTCTCCAAATCCATGAATGCCAAATACAAGTCCCACTTTTTCTCTAAGTTTTTCTCACATTCTTCAAAGTAAACAAAGTATCTACACATCCTCTACTCCTTCTGAAACTGTATTGTTTCTCTCAGATCTGAAACTCTGAGCATGCCATCACCCTCTCAATTACCACTCTCCAAAATAACTTGCCATGTACATTCAACATACTTATTCCACTGTAATGTGAATATTCACTTTTGTCCCCCTTCCCATTAAACACTAGCACTAATTTACAAGCATTCAAATCCCTAAAAACCTCACCATAGGCCAAATAAATGTTGAAATTCCAAACTAACCAACTGTTATCCTATCCACTCTGGCCATATTGTAACCCTTCCCTTATGCCAGGCTTTCATCACACTTCCTTTCATCAAACCACTTTCTATGATTCCTGATTAACCAGTCAACAGCACAGGCACCCTCTTTCTTAAGAAATGCAACTGCGATACCATTCACTTATACTTTCTGTAAATACTTGATCACCATTTCCCATGTTAACAAGGTAGAGCCAGGAAACAGACAAAGAAAGACATATCCACTCACAAACACAAATATATTCATATATGCACATACACATACATATACATATATATGTTATTATTTCATTATACTTAATCACCGTTTCCCGCATCAGTGAAGTAGCGCCAGGAAACAAGCCAAGAAAGACCCATGAACTCATATATACACATTCATACATATATATATTTCATCTATTTATTTATCATACTTTGTCGCTGTCTTCCACATCAGCGAGGTAGCGCAAGGAAACAGATGAAAGAATGGCCCAACCCACCCACATACACATGTATATACATACACGTCCACACACACAAATATACATACCTATACATTTCAACGTATACGTATATATACATACACAGACATATACATATACACACATGTACATAATTCATACTTGCTGCCTTTATTCATTCCCATCGCCATCCCGCCACACATAAAATGACAACCCCTTCCCCCGCACACACACAAGGTAGCGCTAAGAAAGGACAACAAAGGCCACATTCATTCACACTCAGTCTCTAGCTGTCATGTATAATGAACCAAAACCACAGCTCCCTTCCACATCCAGGTCCCACAATACTTTCCATGGTTTACCCCAGACGCTTCACATGCCCTCGTTCAATCCACTGACAGCATGCCAACCCCAGTACATCACATCGTTCCAATTCACTTTATTCCTTGCACACCTTTCACCCTCCTGCATGTTCAGGCCCCGATCGCTCAAAATCTTTTTCACTCCATCCTTCCACCTCCAATTTGGTCTCCCACTTCTCGTTCCCTCCACCTCTGACACATATATCCTCCCTGTTAATCTTTCCTCACTCATTCTCTCCATGTGACCAAACCATTTCAATACACCCTATTCTGCTCCCTCAACCACACTCTTTTTATATCCACACATCTCTCTTACCCTTTCATCCCTTACTTGATCAAACCACATCACACCACATATTGTCCTCAAACATCTCATTTCCACCACATCCACCCTCCTCCGCACAACCCTATCTATAGTCCATGCCTCGCAATCATATAACACTGTTGGAACCACTATTCCTTCAAACATGCCAATTTTTTATTTCCAAGATAATGTTCTTGCCTTCCAAACATTTTTCAACGCTCCCAGAACTTTCGCCCCCTTCCCCATCCTGTGACTCACTTCCACTTCTATGGTTCCATCCACTGCCAAATCCTCTCCCAGATATCTAAAACACTTCAATTCCTCCAGTTTTTCTCCATTCAAACTTACCTCCCAATTGACTTGTCCCTCAACCCTACTGTACCTAATAACCTTGCTCTTATTCACATTTACTCTCAGCTTTCTTCTTTCTTGAACCAGGGAATGTGAAGGACCTGGGGTAAACCATGGCAAGTTTTGTGGAGCGTGGATGAGGAAAGGGAGCTGTAGTTTCGGTGCATTACACATGACAGCAAGAGACTGAGTGTGAACGAATGTGGCCTTTGTTGTCTTTTCCTAGTGCTACCTTACATGAGCGGGGGTCGCTGCTTTTCACATGTGGCAGGGTGGCGATGGGAATGGATGAAGGCAGCAAGTATGAATATGTAGATGTGTATATATGTTTATGTCTGTGTAAGTATATGTATGTATACATTGAAATGTATAGGCATATATATGTGCATGTGAGGGCATATATGTATATATTTGTGTATGTGGGTGGGTTGGGCCATTGTTTCATTTGTTTCCATGCAATACCTTGCTAACAAGGGAGACAGCGACTAAGTACAGTAAGAAATAAACATAAAAAGTAATATACATATATATATATATATATATATATATATATATATATATATATATATACATATATATATATATATATATATATATATATATATTATATTATTTATTTCATTTTATATTATACTTTGTCGCTGTCTCCCGTGTTAGCAAGATAGCGCAAGGAAACAGACGAAAGAATGGCTCAACCCATCCACATGCAAATGTATATACATACACATCCACTTGCGCTACCTCGCAAATGCGGGAGACAGCGAAAAAAAAAAAAAACACACACACACACATATACATGCCTATAGATCTCAACCCATACATATAAATACACACACAGACATATACATATATACACATATAAATAATTCATACTGTCTGCCCTTATTCATTCCCGTCGTCACCCCGCCACACATGAAATGAAAACTCCCTCCCCCCACATGTTGCGAGGTAGCACTATGAAAGACAACAAAAGCCACATTCATTCACACTCAGTCTCAAGCTGTCATGTATAATACATATATATACATATATATATCCATATATATATATACATATATATATACCTCGCAAATGCGGGAGACAGCGACAAAGCAAAATAAAAAAATATAAAAAATATATATATATATTTTTTTTTTTTTGCTTTGTCGCTGTCTCCCGCGTTTGCGAGGTAGCGCAAGGAAATAGACGAAAGAAATGGCCCAACCCACCCCCATACACATATATATACATACGTCCACACACGCAAATATACATACCTACACAGCTTTCCATGGTTTACCCCAGACGCTTCACATGCCCCGATTCAATCCACTGACAGCACGTCAACCCCGGTATACCACATCGCTCCAATTCACTCTATTCCTTGCCCTCCTTTCACCCTCCTGCATGTTCAGGCCGCGATCACCCAAATTTTTTTTCACTCCATCTTTCCACCTCCAATTTGGTCTCCATCTTCTCCTCGTTCCCTCCACCTCTGACATATATATCCTCTTGGTCAATCTTTCCTCACTCATTCTCTCCATGTGCCCAAACCATTTCAAAACACCCTCTTCTGCTCTCTCAACCACGCTCTTTTTATTTCCACACATCTCTCTTACCCTTACGTTACTTACTCGATCAAACCACCTCACACCACACATTGTCCTCAAACATCTCATTTCCAGCACATCCATCCTCCTGCGCACAACTCTATCCATAGCCCACGCCTCGCAACCATACAACATTGTTGGAACCACTATTCCTTCAAACATAGCCATTTTTGCTTTCCGAGATAATGTTCTCGACTTCCACACATTCTTCAAGGCTCCCAGAATTTTCGCCCCCTCCCCCACCCTATGATCCACTTCCACTTCCATGGTTCCATCCGCTGCCAGATCCACTCCCAGATATCTAAAACACTTCACTTCCTCCAGTTTTTCTCCATTCAAACTCACCTCCCAATTGACTTGACCCTCAACCCTACTGTACCTAATAACCTTGCTCTTATTCACATTTACTCTTAACTTTCTTCTTTCACACACTTTACCAAACTCAGTCACCAGCTTCTGCAGTTTCTCACATGAATCAGCCACCAGCGCTGTATCATCAGCGAACAACAACTGACTCACATCCCAAGCTCTCTCATCCCCAACAGACTTCATACTTGCCCCTCTTTCCAAAACTCTTGCATTCACCTCCCTAACAACCCCATCCATAAACAAATTAAACAACCATGGAGACATCACACACCCCTGCCGCAAACCTACATTCACTGAGAACCAATCACTTTCCTCTCTTCCTACACGTACACATGCCTTACATCCTCGATAAAAACTTTTCACTGCTTCTAACAACTTGCCTCCCACACCATATATTCTTAATACCTTCCACAGAGCATCTCTATCAACTCTATCATATGCCTTCTCCAGATCCATAAATGCTACATACAAATCCATTTGCTTTTCTAAGTATTTCTCACATACATTCTTCAAAGCAAACACCTGATCCACACATCCTCTACCACTTCTGAAACCACACTGCTCTTCCCCAATCTGATGCTCTGCACATGCCTTCACCCTCTCAATCAATACCCTCCCATATACTTTACCAGGAATACTCAACAAACTTATACCTCTGTAATTTGAGCACTCACTCTTATCCCCTTTGCCTTTGTACAATGGCACTATGCACGCATTCCGCCAATCCTCAGGCACCTCACCGTGAGTCATACATACATTAAATAACCTTACCAACCAGTCAACAATACAGTCACCCCCTTTTTTAATAAATTCCACTGCAATACCATCCAAACCTGCTGCCTTGCCGGCTTTCATCTTCCGCAAAGCTTTTACTACCTCTTCTCTGTTTACCAACTCATTTTCCCTAACCCTCGCACTTTGCACACCACCTCGACCAAAACACCCTATATCTGCCACTCTATCATCAAACACATTCAACAAACCTTCAAAATACTCACTCCATCTCCTTCTCACATCACCACTACTTGTTATCACCTCCCCATTTGCGCCCTTCACTGAAGTTACCATTTGCTCCCTTGTCTATATATATATATATATATATATATATATATATATAGGAAGAGAGGAAAGTGATTGGTTCTCAGTGAATGTAGGTTTGCGGCAGGGGTGTGTGATGTCTCCATGGTTGTTTAATTTGTTTATGGATGGGGTTGTAAGGGAGGTAAATGCAAGAGTCCTGGAAAGAGGGGCAAGTATGAAGTCTGTTGGGGATGAGAGAGCTTGGGAAGTGAGTCAGTTGTTGTTCGCTGATGATACAGCGCTGGTGGCTGATTCATGTGAGAAACTGCAGAAGCTGGTGACTGAGTTTGGTAAAGTGTGTGGAAGAAGAAAGTTGAGAGTAAATGTGAATAAGAGCAAGGTTATTAGGTACAGTAGGGGTGAGGGTCAAGTCAATTGGGAGGTGAGTTTGAATGGAGAAAAACTGGAGGAAGTGAAGTGTTTTAGATATCTGGGAGTGGATCTGTCAGCGGATGGAACCATGGAAGCGGAAGTGGATCATAGGATGGGGGAGGGGGCGAAAATTTTGGGAGCCTTGAAAAATGTGTGGAAGTCGAGAACATTATCTCGGAAAGCAAAAATGGGTATGTTTGAGGGAATAGTGGTTCCAACAATGTTGTATGGTTGCGAGGCGTGGGCTATGGATAGAGATGTGCGCAGGAGGATGGATGTGCTGGAAATGAGATGTTTGAGGACAATGTGTGGTGTGAGGTGGTTTGATCGAGTAAGTAACGTAAGGGTAAGAGAGATGTGTGGAAATAAAAAGAGCGTGGTTGAGAGAGCAGAAGAGGGTGTTTTGAAATGGTTTGGGCACATGGAGAGAATGAGTGAGGAGAGATTGACCAAGAGGATATATGTGTCGGAGGTGGAGGGAACGAGGAGAAGAGGGAGACCAAATTGGAGGTGGAAAGATGGAGTGAAAAAGATTTTGTGTGATCGGGGCCTGAACATGCAGGAGGGTGAAAGGAGGGCAAGAAATAGAGTGAATTGGAGTCATGTGGTATACAGGGGTTGACGTGCTGTCAGTGGATTGAAGCAAGGCATGTGAAGCATCTGGGGTAAACCATGGAAAGCTGTGTAGGTATGTATATTTGCGTGTGTGGACGTGTGTATGTACATGTGTATGGGGGGGGGGGGTTGGGCCATTTCTTTCGTCTGTTTCCTTGCGCTACCTCGCAAACGCGGGAGACAGCGACAAAGTATAAAAAAAAAAAAAAAAAAAATATATATATATATATATATATATATATCCTTCTTTTGGATTAAAAAAAAAAAAAAAAACGAGAGGGGAGGATTTCTAGCCCCCCGCTCCCTTCCCTTTTAGTCGCCTTCTACGACACGCAGGGAATACGTGGGAAGTATTCTTTCTCCCCTATACCCAGGGATAGGGGAGGATATTCCCTCAAAGGCCCAGTCCTCTGTTCTTAACGCTACCTCGCCATCGCGGGAAATGGCGAATAGTATGAAAAAATATATATATATATATATATATATATATATATATATATATATATATATATATATACATTGGGTAGGATCACAATTTTGCTCGTGGTCAAGTATATTCATTTTCCTCATGGACTCATAGGAATATATACACATGTACATATTCATACTTGCTTGCCTTTATCTACTCCCGGCACCAACCCACTCCAAAGGAAACAGCATCACCACCCTTTGCATCAGTGAGGTAGTGCTAGAGAACAGACAATGAAAGGCCACACCTGCTCACATCCATACATGAGCTGTCATGTAATGCACCTAAACTGGAGGAAATACTGAAGGAAGTGAAGTGTTTTAGGTACCTGAGAGTGAACATGGCAGAAAATCGAATCATGGAAGCATAAGTGAGTCACAGGGTTCTGCGAGCGCTGAAGAATGTGTGGAAAGAGAACACTATTTTGGAGGGCACGAATGGGTATGTTTGACGAAATAGTAGATCCATCAACGTTATATGGATGCAAGGAATGGGCTATAGCTAAGGCTGTGTGGAGGAGGGTAGATGTGTTGGAAAAGAAATGTCTGAGGACAACATGTGGTTTAAGGAGGTTTGATTAAGTAATGAAAGGCTTAAAAAGGAAGAGTGGTAAGAAAAAAAAATATGTGACTGAGAGAGCAGAAGAGGGTGTGCTGAAATGGTTTGGACATATGGAGAGAACGAGTAAGGGAAGGTCGACAAATCAGATATATGTATCATAACTGGAAGATAAAAGGAGAACATGGAGACCAAATTGGAGATGGAAGAATGAAGTAAAAGAGATTTTGAGCGATTGGGGCCTGAACATGCAGGATGGTGAAAGACATGCAAGGGATAGAGTGACTGGAGAGATGGGGTACACTAAGGTCATATGCTGTCAATGGGCTGAACCAGGGTATGTAAGGTGTCTGGGATAAACCATGGAAACCATGGGGCTTGGTTGTGGATAGGGTGCTGCTGTTTTGGTGCATTACACATGAAAGCTAGAGCATGGATGTGAGTGGATGTGGCCTTTCTTCATCTGACACAAGGGCAGCAATCATATGTGGGTAGAGGAAGAGAATGTATGCAATCATATGTGGGTAGAAGAGACTGTAAATGTTAAAAGTTTTTCTTTTCTTCATGCATTTATGCTGTTTTCTGTGGGGAGGGATGGTGTCGGGAATGGGTGAGGCAAACAAACATGAATATGTAAATGTGTATGTATGTGAATGTATGTATATGTGTACATACATGTATGCATGTATATATACATGTGTGTGTGTGAGTGCATATATGTATATATGTGCCAATGGACTGAAACAGGGAATGTGAAATGTCTGGGGTAAACCATGGAGAGGTTTGTGGGGCCTGGATGTGGACAGGGAGCTGTGGTTTCAGTGCATTACACATGACAGCTAGAGAGTGAGTGTGAATGAATGTGGCCTTTTTTTGTCTGTTTTCCTGGTGCTACCACGCTGAAGCAGAGGGTAGCGATGCTGTTTCCTGAGGGGCAGGGTGGAGACAGAAATGAATGAATGCAAGAAAGTAACAATATGTACATTTGTATGTATGTATATGTCTGTATGTGTATGTATGTGTATGTATATGTGTGTATGTGGGCATTTATGTATATATACATGAATATGAGTGGATGGGCCATTCTTCGTCTGTTTCCTGTTGCTACCTCACTGACATGGGAAACCGATTACTTATATACATAAAAAAAAGAGTACTTGAGTGGATGTGTCTTTCTTCGTCTGTTTCCTAGCACTACCTAGCTAACGTGTGAAATGGTGATCAAGTATGAAAAAAAAATATAAGCAAATGGTATTACAGTTGCATTTCTTAAGAATGAGGGTTATTGCGTTGCTGATTGGTTAATTAGGATTTTCAGTGTATATGTGTGTTATGGTGAGGTGCTTGAGGACTGGCAGAATGCTTGTGCAGTGCCACTGTGCAAAGGCATGGGGTACAATGCTGACTGTCTGAACAACAGAGGTGTAAGTTTGTTTAGTGTACCTGGAAAGCTGTACAGGAAAGTAGTTATTGCAATGGTGAAGGCATGTATTGAACATCAAATAGGGTTGAAACAGTGTGGTTTCAGGAGTGGTATAGGATGTGTGGAGCACATGTTTGCTTTGAAAAATGTGTGAGAAATACTTTGAGAAAGAGAAGCATTCATAAATCTGTTGAAAGCATTTGATGGGGTTGATATCAATGTCTTAAGGAAGGTCTCAAGAATATTTGATGAGGGAGAAAAGCTGCTGGAAGAAGTGGAAAGTTTTTATCAAAGGTGAAAGGTGTGTGTGTATGGGTATGACAAAATGAGAGTGAGTGGTTCCAAATAGAGGCTGGTCTGCAGCAGAGGTGCATGATGTCACCACGGCTGTTAATTTGTTTAAGGATGGGGTGGTGAGGGAGGTAAATGCAAGGGCTTTGGAGATAGAGGTGAGTATGCAGTCTCCAGAGGATAAAGAAGCCCAGGAAGTGAGTTAGTTATTTTTTGCAGTTAACACTGCAATGGTGACAGATTTGATAGAAACTGCAGAAGATGGCACCTGATTTTGGAAGTCTAGTGTGAAAGGAGGAGAGTGAGAGTAAATATAAACAAAAGCAAGTTTATTAAGTTCAACAGGGCAGAGGGACAGGTTAGCTGAGGAGTGAGTTTGAAAGATGTTTTAGATACCTGAGAGTGGACATGGTAGCAAATAGAACTATGGGAGAGGAAGTGAGTCATAGGGTGGGTAGCTCTCTTTTCTTTCTGCCTCATCCAACTGTGGACAACTGACATTATGTTCAGCGACATATAATCTCTCCCTATCATACATAACACATGTCAACACTCAACTCACACAGCTCATTCTTTGTAAATCAAGATTTTCTTGTAGTGGAGGCTATGTGCCTTTTGGCAAAAGCAACAGAAAGATGCAGTTGGTAGGAAAATTTAGGTATGAGATTAGGTAGAAACATTAAGTAGAAGTAGTTGCTAAGAACATTAGGCAGAAGTGTTACATAGAGGTAGTCAGTAGGAACATTAGGTCAGAGCCTCTACAAACACTGCACTAGACTTGCCCTCTGCTAGTGGCCTATTAAGGGTGATCCAATAAAGGATAAGAATCGGCACTGCAGTTCCAGAAGGGAAAAGACATCAAAGATAGAAATAGAAAGATAGGGTGGATGAGGGGTCAAAGGTTGTGGGAGGTGTCAGAGGTGGAGGGAACAGGGAGAAGAGGAAGACCAAACTGGAGGTGGAAGGATGGAGTGAAAAAGGATTTTGAGCGATTGAGGCCTGAACAAACAGGAGGGTGAGAGGCGTGCAAAGAATAGAGTGAAGTGGAATGATGTGGTATATACGATGTGGTGTCAATGGACCAAATCAGGGCATGTAAAGCGTCTAGAGTAAACCATGGGTAGGTTTGTGGGGACTAGATGTGGATAGGGAGCTGTGGTTTTGGTGCATTACACAGGACAGCTAGAGAGTGAATGTGAATGAAAGTGACCTTTTTTGTCTGTTTTCCTGGCGCTACCTTGCTGATGCGGGGGGGGGGTAGCGATGCTGTTTCCTGTGGGGTGGGGTAGTGCCAGGAATGGTAGAGGGAAAGTAAGTATGAACATGTACATGCATATATATGTATATGTTTGTGTGTGTATGTATGTATATGTTGATATGCATATGTATGTATAAGTGCGTATACGGGCGTCTATATATCACGTGCTTACCAAATGGCATCCTAGCTACGTCTCTTCATTGTATGTCAGCTGACTTATATTTCTTTCTTGTATCTCCACTGATGATGTGATTATTACATGAAAGTGCACTTAAGAACTTATCGTGTTGCATTTTCCCCATGGACTCATAGGAATATATATATATATATATATATATATATATATATATATATATATATATATATATATATATATATATATATAACAAGTAGTGGTGATGTGAGAAGGATATGGAGTGAGTATTTTGAAGGTTTGTTGAATGTGTTTGATGACTGAGGAAAGATTGACCAAGAGGATATATGTGTCAGAGGTGGAGGGAACAAGGAGAAGTGGGAGACCAAATTGGAGGTGGAAAGATGGAGTGAAAAAGATTTTGAGTGATCGGGGCCTGAACATGCAGGAGGGTGAAAGGTGTGCAAGGAATAGAGTGAATTGGAATGATGTGGTATACCAGGGTCAACGTGCTGTCAATAGATTGAACCAGGGCATGTGAAGCGTCTGGGGTAAACCATGCAAAGTGTGTGGGGCCTGGATGTGGAAAGGGAGCTGTGGTTTTGGTGCATTATTACATGACAGCTAGAGACTGAGTGTGAATGAATGTGGCCTTTGTTATCTTTTCCTAGTGCTACCTCGCACACATGAGGGGGGAGGGGGTTGTTATTTCATGTGTGGCGAGGTGGCGATGGGAATGAATTCAGGCAGACAGTATGAATTATGTACATGTGTATATATGTATATGTCTGTGTGTGTATTATGTATAAGTTGAGTTGTATAGGTATGTACATTTGCGTATGTGGACGTGTATGTATATAAATGTGTATGTGGGTGGGTTGGGCCATTCTTTCGTCTATTTCCTTGCACAACCTCGCTAACGCGGGAGACAGCGACAAAGCAAAATATTATATATATATAGGGGATAGGGGAGCAAGAATACTTCCCATGTATTCCCTGCGTGTCGTAGAAGGCGACTAAAAGGGGAGGGAGCGGGGGGCTGGAAATCCTCCCCTCTCATTTTTTTTTTTTTCTTTTTTTTTTCCAAAAGAAGGAACAGAGAATTGGGCCAGGTGAGGGTAGTCCCTCAAAGGCCCAGTCATCTGTTCTTAACGCTACCTCGCTAATGCGGGAAATGGCGAATAGTTTGAAAGAAAGAAAATATATATATATATATATATATATATATATATATATATATATATATATATATATATATATATATTTTTTTTTTTTTATACTTTGTCGCTGTCTCCCGCGTTTGCGAGGTAGCGCAAGGAAACAGACGAAAGAAATGGCCCAACCCCCCCCATACACATGTACATACACACGTCCACACACGCAAATATACATACCTACACAGCTTTCCTTGGTTTACCCCGGACGCTTCACATGCCTTGATTCAATCCACTGACAGCACGTCAACCCCTGTATACCACATCGCTCCAATTCCCTCTATTCCTTGCCCTCCTTTCACCCTCCTGCATGTTCAGGCCCCGATCACACAAAATCCTTTTCACTCCATCTTTCCACCTCCAATTTGGTCTCCCTCTTCTCCTCGTTCCCTCCACCTCCGACACATATATCCTCTTGGTCAATCTTTCCTCACTCATTCTCTCCATGTGCCCAAACCATTTCAAAACACCCTCTTCTGCTCTCTCAACCACGCTCTTTTTATATCCACACATCTCTCTTACCCTTACGTTACTTACTCGATCAAACCACCTCACACCACACATTGTCCTCAAACATCTCATTTCCAGCACATCCATCCTCCTGCGCACAACTCTATCCATAGCCCACGCCTCGCAACCATACAACATTGTTGGAACTACTATTCCTTCAAACATACCCATTTTTGCTTTCCGGGATAATGTTCTCGACTTCCACACATTTTTCAAGGCTCCCAAAATTTTCGCCCCCTCCCCCACCCTATGATCCACTTCCGCTTCCATGGTTCCATCCGCTGACAGATCCACTCCCAGATATCTAAAACACTTCACTTCCTCCAGTTTTTCTCCATTCAAACTCACCTCCCAATTGACTTGACCCTCCACCCTACTGTACCTAATAACCTTGCTCTTATTCACATTTACTCTTAACTTTCTTCTTCCACACACTTTACCAAACTCCGTCACCAGCTTCTGCAGTTTCTCACATGAATCCGCCACCAGCGCTGTATCATCAGCGAACAACAACTGACTCACTTCCCAAGCTCTCTCATCCCCAACAGACTTCATACTTGCCCCTCTTTCCAAGACTCTTGCATTTACCTCCCTAACAACCCCATCCATAAACAAATTAAACAACCATGGAGCCATCACACACCCCTGCCGCAAACCTACATTCACTGAGAACCAATCACTTTCCTCTCTTCCTACACGTACACATGCCTTACATCCTCGATAAAAACTTTTCACTGCTTCTAACAACTTGCCTCCCACACCATATATTCTTAATACCTTCCACAGAGCAATAAATATATATATATATATATTTTTTTTTTTTTGGATCTGGCAGCGGATGGAACCATGGAAGTGGAAGTGGATCATAGGGTGGGGGAGGGGGCGAAAATTCTGGGGGCCTTGAAGAATGTGTGGAAGTCGAGAACATTATCTCGGAAAGCAAAAATGGGTATGTTTGAAGGAATAGTGGTTCCAACAATGTTGTATGGTTGCGAGGCGTGGGCTATGGATAGAGTTGTGCGCAGGAGGATGGATGTGCTGGAAATGAGATGTTTGAGGACAATGTGTGGTGTGAGGTGGTTTGATCGAGTGAGTAACGTAAGAGTAAGAGAGATGTGTGGTGATAAAAAGAGCGTGGTTGAGAGAGCAGAAGAGGGTGTTTTGAAGTGGTTTGGGCACATGGAGAGGATGAGTGAGGAAAGATTGACCAAGAGGATATATGTGTCGGAGGTGGAGGGAACAAGGAGAAGAGGGAGACCAAATTGGAGGTGGAAAGATGGAGTGAAAAAGATTTTGTATGATCGGGGCCTGAACATGCAGGAGGGTGAACGGAGGGCAAGGAATAGAGTGAATTGGAGCGATGTGGTATACCAGGGCTGACGTGCTGTCAGTGGATTGAATCAAGGCATGTGAAGCGTCTGGGGTAAACCATGGAAAGCTGTGTAGGTATGTATATTTGCGTGTGTGGACGTATGTATATACATGTGTATGGGGGGGGGCCATTTCTTTCGTCTGTTTCCTTGCGCTACCTCGCAAACGCGGGAGACAGCGACAAAGTATAAAAATATATATATATATATATATATATATATATATATATAGAGTGAATGTTGGGGTGAAGAGGGTGGTGAGAGTAAGTGAGCTTGGGAAGGAGACTTGTGTGAGGAAGTACCAGGAGAGACTGAGTACAGAATGGAAAAAGGTGAGAACAATGGAAGTAAGGGGAGTGGGGGAGGAATGGGATGTATTTAGGGAATCAGTGATGGATTGCGCAAAAGATGCTTGTGGCATGAGAAGAGTGGGAGGTGGGTTGATTAGAAAGGGTAGTGAGTGGTGGGATGAAGTAAGATTATTAGTGAATGAGAAGAGAGAGGCATTTGGACGATTTTTGCAGGGAAAAAATGCAATTGAGTGGGAGATGTATAAAAGAAAGAGGCAGGAGGTCAAGAGAAAGGTGCAAGAGGTGAAAAAGAGGGCAAATGAGAGTTGGGGTGAGAGAGTATCATTAAATTTTAGGGAGAATAAAAAGATGTTCTGGAAGGAGGTAAATAAAGTGCATAAGACAAGGGAGCAAATGGGATCTTCAGTGAAAGGTGCAAATGGGGAGGTGATAACAAGTAGTGGTGATGTGAGGAGATGGAGTGAGTATTTTGAAGGTTTGTTGAATGTGTTTGACGACAGAGAGGCAGATATAGGGTGTTTTGGTCGAGGTGGTGTGCAAAGTGAGAGGGTTAGGGAAAATGATTTGATAAACAGAGAAGAGGTAGTAAAAGCTTTGCGGAAGATGAAAGCTGGCAAGGCAGCAGGTTTGGATGGTATTGCAGTGGAATTTATTAAAAAAGGGGGTGACTGTATTGTTGACTGGTTGGTAAGGTTATTTAACGTATGTATGACTGATGGTGAGGTGCCTGAGGATTGGCGGAATGCGTGCATAGTGCCATTGTACAAAGGCAAAGGGGATAAGAGTGAGTGCTCAAATTACAGAGGTATAAGTTTGTTGAGTATTCCTGGTAAATTATATGGGAGGGTATTGATTGAGAGGGTGAAGGCATGTACAGAGCATCAGATTGGGGAAGAGCAGTGTGGTTTCAGAAGTGGTAGAGGATGTGTGGATCAGGTGTTTGCTTTGAAGAATGTATGTGAGAAATACTTAGAAAAGCAAATGGATTTGTATGTAGCATTTATGGATCTGGAGAAGGCATATGATAGAGTTGATAGAGATGCTCTGTGGAAGGTATTAAGAATATATGGTGTGGGAGGCAAGTTGTTAGAAGCAGTGAAAAGTTTTTATCAAGGATGTAAGGCATGTGTACGTGTAGGAAGAGAGGAAAGTGATTAGTTCTCAGTGAATGTAGGTTTGCGGCAGGGGTGTGTGATGTCTCCATGGTTGTTTAATTTGTTTATGGATGAGGTTGTTAGGGAGGTGAATGCAAGAGTTTTGGAAAGAGCGGCAAGTATGAAGTCTGTTGGGGATGAGAGAGCTTGGGAAGTGAGTCAGTTGTTGTTCGCTGATGATACAGCGCTGGTGGCTGATTCATGTGAGAAACTGCAGAAGCTGGTGACTGAGTTTGGTAAAGTGTGTGAAAGAAGAAAGTTAAGAGTAAATGTGAATAAGAGCCAGGTTATTAGGTACAGTAGGGTTGAGGGTCAAGTCAATTGGGAGGTGAGTTTGAATGGAGAAAAACTGGAGGAAGTAAAGTGTTTTAGATATCTGGGAGTGGATCTGGCAGCGGATGGAACCATGGAAGCGGAAATGAATCATAGGGTGGGGGAGGGGGCGAAAATCCTGGGAGCGTTGAAGAATGTGTGGAAGTCGAGAACATTATCTCGGAATGCAAAAATGGCTATGTTTGAAGGACTATTGGTTCCAACAATGTTGTATGGTTGCGAGGCGTGGGCTATGGATAGAGTTGTGCGCAGGAGGGTGGATGTGCTGGAAATGAGATGTTTGAGGACAATGTGTGGTGTGAGGTGGTTTGCTCGAGTAAGTAATGTAAGGGTAAGAAAGATGTGTGGAAATAAAAAGAGCGTGGTTGAGAGAGCAGAAGAGGGTGTTTTGAAATGGTTTGGGCACATGGAGAGAATGAGTGAGGAAAGATTGACCAAGAGGATATATGTGTCAGAGGTGGAGGGAACGAGGAGAAGAGGGAGACCAAATTGGAGGTGGAAAGATGGAGTGAAAAAGATTTTGTGTGATCGGGGCCTGAACATGCAGGAGGGTGAAAGGAGGGCAAGGAATAGAGTGAATTGGATCGATGTGGTATACCGGGGTTGACGTGCTGTCAGTGGATTGAATCAGGGCATGTGAAGCGTCTGGGGTAAACCATGGATAGTTGTGTGGGGCCTGGATGTGGAAAGGGAGCTGTGGTTTCGGGCATTATTGCATGACAGCTAGAGACTGAGTGTGAACGAATGGGGCCTTTGTTGTCTTTTCCTAGTGCTACCTCGCACACATGAGCGGGGGAGGGGGATGGTATTCCATGTGTGGCGAGGTGGTGATGGGAATGAATAAAGGCAGACAGTGTGAATTGGGTGCATGGGTATATATGTATGTGTCTGTGTGTGTATATATATGTGTACATTGAGATGTATAGGTATGTATATTTGCGTGTGTGGACGTGTATGTGTATACATTGTGGATGGGGGTGGGTAGGGCCATTTCTTTCGTGTGTTTCCTTGCGCTACCTCGCAAACACGGGAGACAGCAACAAAGCAAAATAAATAAATAAATAAAATATATATAAATGTGGATGGATTGGGCCATTCTTTCGTCTGTTTCCATGCACCAACGCAGGAGACAGTGACTAAGTATAATAAATAAGTATAAATAAATATAAATGGAGGTGGAAGAATGGAGTGAAAAAAGATTTTGAGAGATCAGGGCCTGAACATGCAGGAGGGTGAAAGGCGTGCAAGGAATAGAGTGAATTGGAATGATGTGGTATACCAGGGTCGATGTGCTGTCAATGGATTGAACCAGGGCATGTGAAGTGTCTGGGGCAAACCATGGAAAGTTTTGTGAGACCTAGATGTGGAAAGGGAGATGTGGTTTCGGAGCATTACACATGACATCTAGAGACTGAGTGTGAACGAATGTGGCCTTTGCTGTCTTTTCCTAATGCTAACTCATGAGCGAGCTGGGGGACGGGGGGGTGCCATTTCATGTGTGGTGGGGTGGCGACAGGAATGGATGAGGGCAGCAAGTATATGTACATGTGTATACATGTATATGTCTGTGAATGTATATGTATGTATATGTTGAAATGTATAGGTATGTATATGTGCATATGTGGGCATGTATGTATATACATGTGTATTTGGGTGGGTTGGGCCATTCTTTCATCTGTTTCCTTGTGCTACATCACTAACGTGGGAGACAGCAAAAAAGTATAACAAATAATTATAAAAAACAAAGGCAAAGGGAATAAAGGCAAGTATTCAAACCACAGAGGTATAAGTTTGCAGAGTATTCATGGGAAATTAAATGGGAGGGTACTGATTGAGAGGGTGAAGGCACGTACAGAGCATCAGACTGGAGAAGAGCAGTGCGATTTCAGAAGTGGTAGTGGATGTGTGGATAATGTGTTTCCTTTGAAGAAGGTGTGTGAGAATTAGAAAAATAGATGGATTTATATGCAGCATTTATGGTTCTAGAGAAGGCATATGATAGGGTTGATAGAGATGTTTTAAGGAAGGTCTTAAGAGTATATGGCGAGGGAGACAAGGTGCTAGAAGAAGTGAAAAGTTTTTACCAAGGATGTAAGGCATAAGTACAAAGAGGAAGAGAGGAGAGTGATTGGTTCCCAGTGAAGGTCTGTTTGCAGCAGGGGTGACAGATGTCCCCATGGTTGTTTAATATGTTTATGGATGGGGTGGTAGGGAGGTAAATGGAAGAGTTTTGGAGAGAGGGCAAACTATACACTCTGTTGGGGATAAGAGGGCTTGGTAAGTGAGTCAGTTGTTCACCGATGATACAGCTCTGGTGGCTGATTTGAGTGAAAAACTGCGGAAGTTGGTGACTGAGTTTGGAATAGTGTGTGAAAGGAGAAAGTTGAGAGTAAATGTGAATAAAAGCAAGGTAATTAAGTTCAGTAGAGTTGAGGGACAAGTAAACTGGGATGTAAGTTTGAATGGAGAAAAACGGGAGGAAGTGAAGTTTTTAGATATCTGGGAGTGGTTAGCAGCGAATGGAACCATGGAAGCTGTGTGTGTCTATGTGCAAAAAGTACTCAGTGTCTTTTTTTAAGGTAGTTGCACCTTAGGCATAATGTTCGCAGTGTTGTAATGATAAGTGACATTCAAAGCATATGTAGGAATGTGACTCATGTTTGTCTTGGAGTGTGATTTCTAATGGGTGTACGTCTGGTGGGTTAGAGTTTAAAAGTTCAGTTGCTTAGTGCTTGTTGGGTCATTTCAGTGTTTATTAGTTTTGTCAGCATTATATTTGTTGGAATGGAAGGTTCTGTGAGGCATGGGTAAGCTTTTAATCTCTACTTACAGGTTTGTGGCTAGTATGGGAGGAGTCTAGTGCTGTTGTAAAGAATTGGGTGCTGAGCATGCTGAGGTGGGTCTTTATTGGGAGGATCTTTGCTTAATTTGAAGGTGATGAGTGTTTGTGGTTGCTAAGCAGCCAGTGACTGTCTGCTTTTAGAAGGAACACCAGGCAGTTGAAGCAATGTTTGAAGAGGAACAGATAAAATGTCTGTACAAGATATTGAGGGATTCTTTTACTTGTCCAAATCTGGTACCAGTTAGTATTCTAAGGGCATTCAGGTTGTGTGATGTTTGTGTGTTCATGATACTGGTGTGGAAAGTGAATGTTATGTATGTCAAAATGACTTTTTTAAGAAATATCTTATTTATAACTGCCTCAGTACAAATGCTCTGTGTTTTGGTATGAAACAGTTATAAATATGCATATAAAAATGCTCAAAGCTTCTACAGCCAATTACTTACCTACTCAGATATCATAGGATGATTAATAATGTACATATTCCCAAGTAACTTAACTTTGTACCTGGCATCTCATAAGTTTCACTGAGAACAGAATTCTTGTCATTATGAGTGTATGTACAGTAATCACAAGCAACTGGAGAAACTGAAAAATCTAAATGAGAATCAACTTTGCCAATATCTCCTGAACCCTCGCATTATATCTACTTCACCAAATCAGACTGAAACGCTTCTTCTTGGGAATATTATTCACGCTAATCTTTTTCATGGGTCCAGTGTGGTTTTTGCGTGGCTTGAAGAGGTTTACCTGGAGTCCCACTTTGATCTTCTTTGTGAGAGCTCCTTGGGGGAACACCGCCTGGACCTGAGGCACCACTGTTGATGACACCATACCTCCCTCAGGACCAATTGCATGTACCTGTGAAAGAAAAAAAAAAAGTTTAGTTAGAAATAAATCATGTGTGGCGAGGTGGCGATGGGAACAAATAAAGGCAGACAGTATGAATTACGTACATGTGTATATATGTATATGTCTGTGTGTGTAATATATATGTATACATTGAGATGTATAGGTATATATATTGTGCGTGTGTGGACATGTATGTATATACATGTGTATGTGGGCGAGTTGGGCCATTCTTTCGTCTGTTTCCTTGCGCTACCTCGCTAACGCGGGAGACAGCGATAAATCAAATAAAAAAAAAAGAAATAAATCAAAGTGGTAAACTGTTTAAATTTACAGAAAAAAAAAATTATATTTTGCAAAGAATTAGAGAGTATTTCCCTAATGCAATAACCAAATCAATATTCAAACTTCATCAGGAAATGCATCAACCATTAGTTTTGAACAAAAGAAAGGCTGTAGATGTGTGATAACTGAAATATATGATAAAGAATTTGCACACACTACCCTCTTCTAAATTGAGAAACAACATATATGGCACAAACAGACTACACTATCCATTAAGTAACAGAATCAATAAGGGGAACTAATAACTGCAAGTATCTACACACAATTCATCTACTACAAAGGAACGTTCATCCAAAACATGCATGTCCATTCCTTTATCCAGAGCAGAGAAGCATCAGTAGAATTTTCATCAAACATGTTTGATACAACTATTACTACATTTCAAGCATTGCAGGACCAATAGCAGCACAAAATCATTTGCTGAAAAGTCCTGTATGTTGGTTTATGCTAATTCATCCACAACCTTGGTTGCAGCTTTGTGATGAGTAGTTAATGTAATAAACGACCATAGGTTGGTAGTTGGCTTTTCAACTCGTTACTATTGTTGTTCTATTGTTACTGTCAAGGCAACCAGCCTGCGCTATGATAGTCTCAGCTAGGCAGCAGGCTCGTACACTCTCTAGCCCAGTACATATTGTTATTGCTTGTTTAATAAGAGAACTGGAGTTTATATCTATTCTTTTAGTATGACCTTACACTTTTGTGTAAATACTATGTTTTTCACTGCACACCCTATGTACTGAAATTCCATGTCTCCACTTAAACTCGTGTAACCATCCTTGCGAATGAATATCCACAGTCATAATCTAACTTTAGTTCTCTTTGAAAATTTTTAGCCTGCTTGATAAACATCTCCCTAGAAATGCTTACACATTCATTACATCAGAGCTTAAACCACTTTACTGTACTGGCACCTTTCAAAGTTTTCCAAAACTTTAAACTTTTCTGGCTTTCATTTACAGCAAAAAAGTGAATATAGGAAATTAACAGGACTGTTAACTAGCTCGGCTACAGTGGAAACAGATTTTGATGCCTTAGCACTGCTAACAGCGCTGCCCTGGTGGCAGATTCAAAACATGCCAGACCACAGAGCTCCAGATTAAAGAGGTACCACCTGTACCCACATATACCCTGAGTACTGTTAAAGGCAACTAAAAGGGGTAAGAGCATGTGCTGGACATTCTCCCTTCTTGTGTTGTCTTTTTAAAAGTATAAAAAATGAAGAAGCTAAAAAGCACTATACTTAAAAAGGCTCTGTTGTCTGCTCCTGATGCTATGCAACAGTGACAAAGTATGAAAAAAAATTTAACAGTACTTTCCCCTTTGTACATAACTTTCTCAGTAAAAATGGGGTCTGCTTCAACATGTGATAGCCAAAACTCCATTCACAATTCTTTATCAAGCACTCTAATTACTGCTCCTAGATTATCTTGCAGCTTTGAAGCTTGACAGAAATGGCATAATCATTTCTGAACAAAGAAAAAAGATTCACAGTGAACCACCATTCCATGCATGCACTGTATGGCATCTATGCTTCAGATACATAAATTTGTACACAAATGTATCACACTGCTTTTAATTCTAAACAAATCATAATTCAGAGAAATTCTGGCAGCAAAGATAACTTCAAAACACTGTTCCGAAGTTTAAGCAGTATCTGCATGATCTTTAATGGCTGCCACAGAATATACAAAGAAGCTTTGAATATCTTGAGTGTTTTACAATAGGGTGGCAGACGTAGGGTGTTTGGGTCAGAGTGGTATGTGAAGCAAGAGAGTCATGGAGAGCAGTTTGGTGAAGAGAGAGGAGAGGAGGTGAAAGCTCTGCATGAAATGAAATGTGGCAAAGCAGCTGGAGTGGATGGTACTGCAGGTGAATTCAAGAAAGAGGGTGAATGTGTTAATTCATTAATTATGATCTTTAGTGTATGCATAGATCATGGTAAGGTGCCTTAGGATTTGGTGGAATTCATGTATAGTAGCAATGTATAAAGTCATGGGAACATATGTGAGCGTTGAGACTAACAAAGTATAATTTTGTTGTGTGTACCTGGTAAGATGTGTGGGAGAGAACTGATTGACAGGGTAAGGGTATGCACAGATTATCAAAATGAGGTGGAAGAATGTGCTTTTAGTTGTAATGGATGTTAAAGAGTGTAAAAAAACGAGAAACAAAATTAATGTATGTAGTATTTATGGATCAGGAGAAAGAATAAGATGAGGCTGATGGCGATGCCCTGTGGACAGTCTTAAAAAAGAATATATGTTGTGGGAGTTAAGCTGCTAAAAGCAGGGAAAAGTTTCCACCACAGGTGTAAGGCATGTGCATGAGTAAGAAGAGAGAAGAGTGAGTGGATTCAAGTGGAAGTTGGTTTGTGACACAGGTCTGTGATGTCACAGTTGCTGTTTAATTTGTTTATGGATGGGGTGGTGGGGGAGGAAAATGCAAGAATCTTGGAGAAGGGGCAAGTATGCAGTCTGTAAGAAATGAAGCTTCCAGGAGAGTGAGTCACTTGTTGTCTGCTTATGATAAAGGGCACTGGCTGCAGATTTGCATGTGAAACTGCAAATATTTTTTTTCAATTAATTTGAGATGAGACAGCATGGGCAACTTAAACTCTAATCGAGGCCATCTCATTAACACTACTGACTTTGGAAAAGTGTGTGAAAGGAGAAAGTTGAGAGTAAATGTGAATAAGAGCAAGGTTATTAGGTTCAGTTTGGGTTGAGGGACAAGTTAATTGGGATGTATGTTTTAATGGAGAAAAACTGGAGGAAATGAAGTGTTTTATATATCTGGGAGTGGACTTAGCAGCAAATGGAACCATGGAAGCGGAAGTGAGTCATGGGGTGGGGGAGGGGGCAAAGGTTCTGGGAGCGAAGAAGAATGTGTAGAAGGCAAGAAAGGTATCTCGGAGAGCAAAAATGGGTATGTTTGAAGGAATAGTGGTTCCAACAATGTTATACGGTTGCGAAGCATGGACTATAGATGGGGTTGTATGGAGGAGGGTGGATGTGTTGAAAATGAGATGTTTGAAGACAATATATGGTTTGATTGAGAAAGAAATTAAAGGGTAAGAGAGATAGTGTGGATATAAAAAGAGTGTTGTTGAGAAATCAGAGGAGGGTGTGTTGACATGGTTTGGACACATGGAGAGAATGAGTGAGGAAAGATTGACAAAGTGGTTACATGTATCAGAGGTGGAGGGAACAAGAAGTGGGAGACCAAATTGGAGGCGGAAGGATGGAGTGAAAAAGATTTTGAGCAACGTGGGCCTGAGCGTACAGGAGGGTGAGAGGCATGCAAGGAATAGTGATTTGGAATGATGTGGTATACCAGGGTTGATGGGCTGTCAATGGACTGAACCAGAGCATGTGAAGCATCTCGGGTAAACCATGGAAAGGTCTGTGGGGCCTTGGTGTGGATAGGGAGCTGTGTTTTGGTAAATTGCACACGACAGCTAAAGACTGAGAGCAAAAAAATGTGGCCTTTTTTGTTTGTTTCCCTGGTGCTACCTTGCTGAAGCAAGGGGTAATGATTCAGTTTCCTGTGGGGCAGGGAGGTGCCAGGAATGGATGAAGGCAAGCAAGTATGAATAAGTACATGTGTATACATGTATTTCTCACATACATTGAAGAATGTATGTGAGAAATACTTAGAAAAGCAAATGGATTTGTATGTAGCATTTATGGATCTGAAGAAGGCATATGATACAGTTGATAGAGATGCTCTGTGGAAGGTATTAAGAATATATGGTGTGGGAGGCAAGTCGTTAGAAGCAGTGAAAAGTTTTTATCGAGGATGTAAGGCATGTGTACGTGTAGGAAGAGAGGAAAGTGATTGGTTCTCAGTGAATGTAGGTTTGCGGCAGGGGTGTGTGATGTCTCCATGGTTGTTTAATTTGTATATGGATGGGGTTGTTAGGGAGGTGAATGCAAGAGTTTTGGAAAGAGGGGCAAGTATGAAGTCTGTTGTGGATGAGAGAGCTTGGGAAGTGAGTCAGTTGTTGTTCGCTGATGATACAGCGCTGGTGGCTGATTCATAAGAGAAACTGCAGAAGCTGGTGACTGAGTTTGGTAAAGTGTGTGAAAGAAGAAAGTTAAGAGTAAATGTGAATAAGAGCAAGGTAATTAGGTACAGTAGGGTTGAGGGTCAAGTCAATTGGGAGGTAAGTTTGAATGGAGAAAAACTGGAGGAAGTGAAGTGTTTTAGATATCTGGGAGTGGATCTGGCAGCGGATGGAACCATGGAAGCGGAAGTGGATCATAGGGTGGGGGAGGGAGCGAAAATCCTGGGAGCCTTGAAGAATGTGTGGAAGTCGAGAATATTATCTCGGAAAGCAAAAATGGCTATGTTTGAAGGAATAGTGGTTCCAACAATGTTGTATGGTTGCGAGGCGTGGGCTACAGATAGAGTTGTGCGCAGGAGGATGGATGTGCTGGAAATGAGATGTTTGAGGACAATGTGTGGTGTGAGGTGGTTTGATCGAGTAAGTAACGTAAGGGTAAGAGAGATGTGTGGAAATAAAAAGAGCGTGGTTGAGAGAGCAGAAGAGGGTGTTTTGAAATGGTTTGGGCACATGGAGAGAATGAGTGAGGAAAGATTGACCAAGAGGATATATGTGTCGGAGGTGGAGGGAACGAGGAGAAGTGGGAGACCAAATTGGAGGTGGAAAGATGGAGTGAAAAAGATTTTGTGTGATCGGGGCCTGAGCATGCAGGAGGGTGAAAGGAGGGCAAGGAATAGAGTGAATTGGATGGATGTGGTATACTGGGGTTGACGTGCTGTCAGTGGATTGAATCAGGGCATGTGAAGCATCTGGGGTAAACCATGGAAAGCTGTGTAGGTATGTATATTTGCGTGTGTGGACGTATGTATATACATGTGTATGGGGGTGGGTTGGGCCATTTCTTTCGTCTGTTTCCTTGTGCTACCTCGCAAATGCGGGAGACAGCAGCAAAAAAAAAAAAGGGGGGGGGGATTTGGGAGTAGGAATACTTTTCACATATTCCCTGCATGTTGTAGAAGGCAAATACAAGGTGAGGAAGTGGGAGGCTGAAAATCCTCTCCTCCCTTTTTCAATTTTCCAAAAGAGGGAACAGAGAAGGGGGTCAAGTGAGGATATCCCTCTAAGGCTCAGTCCTCTGTTCTTAATGCTACCTCACAAGTGCGGGAAATGGCAAATATGTATGGAAAAAAAAAAAAAGGAAGATAGATGGATTTGGAGAGAGGGGCCTGAGAGGTGCGTCAATTGCTATCATCATGACAAGGCTCTGGAGCAGACTTGAGTGAGAAAACTGCAGAAGTTAGTTTCTGAATTTGGAGGTGTGTGTGTGTGTGTGTGTGTGTGGAAGGGGAAATTTGCAAGTTATTGTAAATAAAAGTAATAATACTAAGTTTAGCAGGGTAGTGAGAAATACTGGTCTGATTTTGCAATCAAATCAAGAGAATCCAGAGGAAGTGGAGTGTTTCAGACACATAGAAGTGGGCAAGGCAGCTAAAGTAAACCAGTGTGGGTGAGTTGGGCTATGGTCCTGGATGCACTGAGAAATATGTGGAAGGAGAGGTCACTGTCTGATAGGTCAAAGATCGATATGTTTAATGATACAGTGGTCCTAATGGTGTTGAATGGTTACAAGGGAAGGGCCATTCATGAAAATGAAAGAAAGAGGGTGATTTTTTCCTTTCATACTATTCGCCATTTCCCGTGTCAGCGAGGTAGCGTTAAGAACAAAGGGCTGGGCCTTTGAGGGAATATCCTCACCTGGCCCCCTTCTCTGCTCCTCCTTTTGGAAAATTAAAAAAAAGAGAGGGGAGGATTTCCAGCCACCCGCTCCCTCCCCTTTTAGTCGCCTTCTACAACACGCAGGGAATACGTGGGAAGTATTCTTTCTCCCCTATCCCCAGGGTGATACCACATATTAAATGTGAGTATAATAAGCAGTGTGAGCATGGTTAATCAAGTTAGAAATGATAGGATAAGAAAGAGGTGTGGTAGTAAGAAGAATATGGCTGAAAGAGCTGAAGAAGGCATACCGAAATACTCTGTACATATAGAGAGGATGAGTAAGGATATGCTATCTGTGGAGATGTACATGTTGAAAGGCATGGAGAGAGGGAAAACTGAATAGGAAATGGAAGGATGCGGGTATAGAAGCTTTAAGTGATCAAAACCTGAACATGCTTGAGGGTTTGAGGTACTGGGCTAATGTGTTATATATGGGATGACTTGCTCTGAACAGGCTGAACTAGGGTATATGAAGTGGTTGGGAGAAACCACAAAAGGGTCTGTGGGGCTCGGCTGTGGTTGGTAGCTCTGGTTTCGGTGTATTATTCAAAACACAAAGAGAGACCAATATTCATCTCTTTCTAGCACTACCTTGCAACATTAGATATGGAGAATAAGTATGAAAATTTTTTTTTACTTGCAACAGATCCTAAATCTTGTACTATCATTTGAATGAGAGGTTGCAATGAAGAGTGTCTTCTAAACTGGATTGGAAAAATTTACTTCATAAACTAATTCTTCAATGACCATCCGCTTCACATTTCTAAATATTTCTGATACTGGGCAGCATAAATCTTAGCACATCCATATGATAGAAAAACCTGACAGCAGAAATATTACATGCTAAAATGAGGCATTATAAGTAAGAACATTTCTTATACCTACAGGTGAGCTTGCAATCTGAAGTTAAGACATTTTGGGATAACCTAATGAAGATAAAACATTCACAAATTAGGCTAACCGCTTGGCTAGACACTCTAATGCCATAACTGGACAAAATGTTAAAGATGCTTTACTTTCTGCTCATCTGTTAGGCTAAGAAAATTCCAAAAATATTAGGTGAGCTCTCTCAACAACTACAAAATAAAGAAATTTACAGTTCATCAAAAAAACTCTTGCTCAGTGAAAAACATGAAAAACGACTGACCTCCTGCCTGATGCGCGTAACGATTGCAAAGTATTGTGGGAAGTCAGTTGTCAGTATGCGAGTGATGCGGTTCGTATTCAAGTCCTCCAGCTGCTTCAATTCTGTTTAAATGAAACATTTATCACAATTAACATCAAAATGATTTCAGATAACACATGCATTATCACTAACATAGTACTAAAGATAAGATCCCCTACAATACCTCTAGTAGTAGGAATATGCATAAGCCATTAAAACAGAATTTTCTATACTATTTTTTCCCACTCCATAAATGCAGGTTTTCAAATATGAAAAATGTATTCTCTCTGAGTGGATTCCTAATAACTTAAGAACACTCAATACGATATATCATGAAAGTCAGGGATAGCACCTTTCAACCCACAGTGTGAGGTAAGGAGGTTATTAGGTACAGTAGGGCTGAGGGACAAGTCAATTGGGAGGTACGTTTGAATGTAGAAAAACTGAAGGAAGTGAAGTGTTTTAGATAGCTGGGAGGGGATTTGGCAGCGGATGGAACCACGGAAGCAGAAATGAGTCATAGGGTGGGGGAGGGGGTGAAAGTTCTGGGAGCGTTGAAAAATGTGTGGAAGGCGAGAATGTTATCTTGGAGAGCAAAAATGGGTATGTTTGAAGCAACAGTGGTTCCAACAATGTCATATGGTTGCGAGGCATGGGCTATAGATAGAGTTGTGCGGAGGAGGGTGGATGTGTTGGAAATGAGATGTTTGAGGACAATATGTGGTGTAAGGTGGTTTGATCAAGTAAATAATGAAAAGGTAAGAGAGATGTGTGGAAATAAAAAGAGTGTGGTTGAGAGAGCAGAAGAGGATGTTTTGAAATGGTTTGGTCACATGGAGAGAATGAGTGAGGAATGATTGACAAAGAGGATATATGTGTCAGAGGTGGAGGGAACGAGGAGAAGTGGGAGACCAAACTGGAGGTGGAAAGATGGAGTGAAAAAGATTTTGAGCGATCAGGGCCTGAACATGCAGGAGGGTGAAAGGTGTGCAAGGAATAGAGTGAACTGGAACAATGTGGTATATCGGGGTCAATGTGCTGTCAATGGATTGAACCAGGGCATGTGAAGCATCTGGGGTAAACCATGGTAAGTTTTGTGGGGCCTGAATGCGGAAAGAGAGCTGTGGTTGCGGTGCATTAAACATGACAGCTAGAGACTGAGCGTGAACGAATGTGGCCTTTGTTGTCTTTTCCTAGCGCTACCTCGCACACATGAGGGGGGAGGGTGTTGTTATTCCATGTGTGGCGGGGTGGCGATGGGAATGAATAAAGGCAGACAGTTTGAATTATGTACATGTGTAAATATGTATATGTCTGTGTGTGTATATATATGTGTACATTGAGATGTATAGGTATGTATATTTGCGTGTGTGGACGTGTATGTATATACATGTGTTTGTGAGTGGGTTGGGTCATTCTTTCGTCTGTTTCCTTGTGCTACCTCGCTAACGCAGGAGACAGCAACAAAGCAAAATAAATAAATAAATAAATAAATAAATAAATAAATATATATATATATATATATATATATATATATATATATATATATATATATATATATATATATATATATATATATATATATATTTCTTTCTTTCTTTCGTACTATTCGCCATTTCCCGCATTAGCGAGGTAGCGTTATCAACAGAGGACTGGGCCTTAGAGGGAATATCCTCACCTGGCCCAACCCACCCCCATACACATGTATATACATACATACATCCACACACGCAAATATACATACCTACACAGCTTTCCATGGTTCACCCCAGACGCTTCACATGCCCTGATTCAATCCACTGACAGTACATCAACCCCGGTATACCACATCGATCCAATTCACTCTATTCCTTGCCCGCCTTTCACCCTCCTGGATGTTCAGGCCCCGATCACTCAAAACCTTTTTCACTCCATCTTTCCACCTCCAATTTGGTCTCCCACTTCTCCTCGTTCCCTCCACCTCTGACACATATATCCTCTTTGTCAATCATTCCTCACTCATTCTCTCCATGTGCCCAAACCATTTCAAAACACCCTCTTCTGCTCTCTCAACCACGCTCTTTTTATTTCCACACATCTCTCTTACCCTTACATTACTTACTCGATCAAACCACCTCACACCACATATTGTCCTCAAACATCTCATTTCCAGCACATCCACCCTCCTGTGCACAACTCTATCCATAGCCCACGCCTCGCAACCATACAACATTGTTGGAACCACTATTCCTTCAAACATACCCATTTTTGCTTTCCGAGATAATGTTCTCGACTTCCACACATTCTTCAAGGCTCCCAGGATTTTCGCCCCCCCCCCCCACCCTATGATTCACTTCCGCTTCCATGGTTCCATCCGCTGCCAGATCCACTCCCAGATATCTAAAACACTTTACTTCCTCCAGTTTTTCAACATTCAAACTTACCTCCCAATTGACTTGACCCTCAACCCTACTGTACCTAATTACCTTGCTCTTATTCACATTTACTCTTAACTTTCTGCTTTCACACACTTTACCAAACTCAGTCACCAGCTTCTGCAGTTTCTCACATGAATCAGCCACCAGTGCTGTATCATCAGCGAACAACAACTGACTCACTTCCCAAGCTCTCTCATCCCCAACAGACTTCATTTTTGCCCCTCTTTCCAAAACTCTTGCATTCACCTCCCTAACAACCCCATCCATAAACAAATTAAACAACCATGGAGACATCATACACCCCTGCCGCAAACCTACATTCACTGAGAACCAATCACTTTCCTCTCTTCCTACACGTACACATGCCTTACATCCTCGATAAAAACTTTTCACTGCTTCTAACAACTTGCCACCCACACCATATATTCGTAATACCTTCCACAGAGCATCTCTATCAACTCTATCATATGCCTTCTCCAGATCCATAAATGCTACATACAAATCCATTTGCTTTTCTAAGTATTTCTCACATACATTCTTCAAAGCAAACACCTGATCCACACATCCTCTACCACTTCTGAAACCACACTGCTCCTCCCCAATCTGATGCTCTGTACATGTCTTCACCCTCTCAATCAATACCCTCCCATATAATTTGCCAGGAATACTCAACAAACTTATACCTCTGTAATTTGAGCACTCACTCTTATCCCCTTTGCCTTTGTACAATGGCACTATGCACGCATTCCGCTAATCCTCAGGCACCTCACCATGAGTCATACATACATTAAATAACCTTATCAACCAGTCAACAATACAGTCACCCCCTTTTTTAATAGATTCCAATGCTATACCATCCAAACCTGCTGCCTTGCTGGCTTTCATCTTCCGCAAACCTTTTACTACGTCTTCTCTGTTTACCAAATCATTTTCCCTAACCCTCTCACTTTGCACACCACCTCGACCAAAACACCCTATATCTGCCACTCTATCATCAAACACATTCAACAAACCTTCAAAATACTCACTCCATCTCCTCACATCACCACTACTTGTTATCACCTCCCCATTAGCGCCCTTCACTGAAGTTCCCACTTGCTCCCTTGTCTTATGCACTTTATTTACCTCCTTCCAGAACATCTTTTTATTCTCCCTAAAATTTAATAATACTCTCTCACCCCAACTCTCATTTGCCCTCTTTTTCACCTCTTGCACCTTTCTCTTGACCTCCTGTCTCTTTCTTTTATACATCTCCCACTCAATTGCATTTTTTTCCCTGCAAAAATCGTTCAAATGCCTCTCTCTTCTCTTTCACTAATAATCTTACTTCTTCATCCCACCACTCACTACCCTTTCTAACCAACCCACCTCCCACGCTTCTCATGCCACAAGCATCTTTTGCGCAATCCATCACTGATTCCCTAAATACATCCCATTCCTCCCCCACTCCCCTTACTTCCATTGTTCTCACTTTTTCCATTCTGTAATCAGTCTCTCCTGGTACTTCCTCACACAAGTCTCCTTCCCAAGCTCACTTACTCTCACCATCCTCTTCACCCCAACATTCACTCTTCTGAAAACCCATACAAATCTTCACCTTAACCTCCACAAGATAATGATCAGACATCCCTCCAGTTGCACCTCTCAGCACATTTACATCCAAAAGTCTCTCTTTCGCACGCCTGTCAACACGTAATCCAATAATGCTCTCTGGCCATCTCTCCTACTTACATACGTATACTTATGTATATCTCGCTTTTTAAACCAGGTATTCCCAATCACCAGTCCTTTTTCAGCACATAAATCTACAAGCTCTTCACCATTTCCATTTACAACACTGAACACCCCATGTATACCAATTATTCCCTCAACTGCCACATTACTCACCTTTGCATTCAAATCACCCATCACTATAACCCGGTCGCGTGCATCAAAACCACTAACACACTCATTCAGCTGCTCCCAAAACACTTGCCTCTCATGATCTTTCTTCTCATGCCCAGGTGCATATGCACCAATAATCACCCATCTCTCTCCATCAACTTTCAGTTTTACCCATATTAATCGAGAATTTACTTTCTTACATTCTATCACATACTCCCACAACTCCTGTTTCAGGAGTACTGCTACTCCTTCCCTTGCTCTTGTCCTCTCACTAACCCCTGACTTTACTCCCTAGACATTCCCAAACCACTCTTCCCCTTTACCCTTGAGCTTCGTTTCACTCAAAGCCAAAACATCCAGGTTCCTTTCCTCAAACATACTACCTATCTCTCCTTTTTTCACATCTTGGTTACATCCACACACATTTAGACACCCCAACCTGAGTCTACGAGGAGGATGAGCACTCCCCGCGTGACTCCTTCTGTTTCCCATTTTTTAGAAAGTTAAAAATACAAGGAGGGGAGGATTTCTGGCCCCCCGCTCCCATCCCCTCTAGTCACCTTCTATGATACATGAGGAATGCGTGGGAAGTATTCTTTCACCCCTATCCCCAGGGATAATATATATATATATATATATATATATATATATATATATATATATATATATATATATATACATACACACATATACACACACACATATATATATATATATATATATATATATATATATATATATATATATATATATATATATATATATACACATATGAAAAATGTAAGAAATAATTTAGAAGACTGAAACTTCTATCTTGAAATAAAATTAAAAAATAAAATGAATGTCACATTATGGTTCAACCTCTGGCTATGGAAAAGGGAAATGTATAATTTATTTACACAAACGTCAATAGTAGTTTTCATCAATTTAACCACTGTATCATACTGCCTGGTCCACTTCTCTTATCATGAAACTGGAATATTGGCTTATGATGTTTCTCAATTGTCTTCATTACACAAAGTACAGCCATATCTTGGATACATGAGGGTAGGCAGTTGGTCATCCGCCATAATAAAGCCTTGACAGACCAAAAGTTCATCTAGACCTCAACTTTTCCAGTACATTCATGAAAAACACCTTTTTGCTTTCTATCTCTATCACTTTGAAAAATGCTCCATTTGTTCACATTTCAATGAAAGAATAAGCTTCAATGTCTAAGCTACATTCTTTTCCAATTTCACTATTTTCTTGTCAGAGTACCATGTATGAAAACTATCATTCCAGTAACACAACTATAAACATTTACTTCCCCTTTAAAAAAGTTCTGGGGAAGTCTGTCTTGATACACTGCGGGTCACTCTACCACCTGGCGAGGTTTGTGTTGCAATGGTTCTTAATTCACAAAAGTAGTAGCATCACCGGCGGGCGGAAGAACATTCTCATCATCTGCCCAGATGATGAGGTGCGGTGAGTCAGCTGAGATGATGGTGCCCATTGGCAGCGACACTTAATCAGTCCTCCAGTATACCGTTTTTGTTTTCTTCCTTCGTAGGGTCGACCCATGTGTGATGTCGGAAAAGGACAATCACAAAACGTGCATATGGAAGTGGATGGTTGGAAGACTTTTACAGCTTGGGCAGCAACGACTGATTTTTTTTTTCACAAGTGTGCTCCATAAAGTAACAAGTTATATATATATCTTTCTTTTTTCTTTCAAACTATTCGCCATTTCCCGCATTAGTGAGGTAGTGTTAAGAACAGAGAACTGGGCCTTTGAGGGAATATCCTCACCTGGCCCCCTTCTCTGTTTCTTCTTTTGGAAAATTAAAAAAAAATAATGAGAGAGGAGGATTTCCAGCCCCCTGCTCCCTCCCCTTTTATATATATATATATATATATATATATATATATATATATATATATATATATATATATATATATATATATATATATATATATATTTTTTTTTTTCATACTATTCGCTATTTCCCGCAATAGCGAGGTAGCGTTAAGAACAGAGGACTGGGCCTTTGAGGGAATATCCTCACCTGGACCTCTCCTCTGTTCCTTCTTTTGGAAAGAAAAAAAAAAAAAAAAAAAAAAAAAATAATATAATAATCAAAAAAGATATATATATATATATATATATATTTTTATAATTTGTCGATATCTCCCGCGTTTGCGAGGTAGCGCAAGGAAACAGACGAAAGAAATGGCCCAACCCACCCCCATACACATGTATATACATACGTCCACACACGCAAATATACATACCTACACAGCTTTCCATGGTTTACCCCAGACGCTTCACATGCCTTGATTCAATCCACTGACAGCACGTCAACCCGGTATACCACATCGCTTCAATTCACTCTATTCCTTGCCCTCCTTTCACCCTCCTGCATGTTCAGGCCCCGATCACACAAAATCTTTTTCACTCCATCTTTCCACCTCCAATTTGGTCTCCCTCTTCTCCTCGTTCCCTCCACCTCCGACACATATATCCTCTTGGTCAATCTTTCCTCACTCATTCTCTCCATGTGACCAAACCATTTCAAAACACCCTCTTCTGCTCTCTCAACCACGCTCTTTTTATTTCCACACATCTCTCTTACCCTTACGTTACTTACTCAATCAAACCACCTCACACCACACATTGTCCTCAAACATCTCATTTCCAGCACATCCATCCTCCTGCGCACAACTCTATCCATAGTCCACGTCTCGCAACCATACAACATTGTTGGAACCACTATTCCTTCAAACATACCCATTTTTGCTTTCCGAGATAATGTTCTCGACTTCCACACATTCTTCAAGGCTCCCAGAATTTTCGCCCCCTCCCCCACCCTATGATCCACTTCCGCTTCCATGGTTCCATCCACTGCCAGATCCACTCCCAGATATCTAAAACACTTCACTTCCTCCAGTTTTTCTCCATTCAAACTCACCTCCCAATTGACTTGACCCTCAACCCTACTGTACCTAATAACCTTGCTCTTATTCACATTTACTCTTAACTTTCTTCTTTCACACACTTTACCAAACTCAGTCACCAGCTTCTGTAGTTTCTCACAAGAATCAGCCACCAGCGCTGTATCATCAGCGAACAACAACTGACTCACTTCCCAAGCTCTCTCATCCCCAACAGACTTCATACTTGCCCCTCTTTCCAAAACTCTTGCATTCACCTCCCTAACAACCCCATCCATAAACAAATTAAACAACCATGGAGACATCACACACCCCTGCCGCAAACCTACATTCACCGAGAACCAATCACTTTCCTCTCTTCCTACACGTACACATGCCTTACATCCTCGATAAAAACTTTTCACTGCTTCTAACAACTTGCCTCCCACACCATATATTCTTAATACCTTCCAAAGAGCATCTCTATCAACTCTATCATATGCCTTCTCCAGATCCATAAATGCTACATACAAATCCATTTGCTTTTCTAAGTATTTCTCACATACATTCTTCAAAGCAAACACCTGATCTACACATCCTCTACCACTTCTGAAACCACACTGCTCCTCCCCAATCTGATGCTCTGTACATGCCTTCACCCTATCAATACCCTCCCATATAATTTGCCAGGAATACTCAACAAACTTATACCTCTGTAATTTGAGCACTCACTCTTATCCCCTTTGCCTTTGTACAATGGCACTATGCACGCATTCCGCCAATCCTCAGGCACCTCACCATGAGTCATACATACATTAAATAACCTTACCAACCAGTCAACAATACAGTCACCCCCTTTTTTAATAAATTCCACTGCAATACCATCCAAACCTGCTGCCTTGCCGGCTTTCATCTTCCGCAAAGCTTTTACTACCTCTTCTCTGTTTACCAAATCATTTTCCCTAACCCTCGCACTTTGCACACCACCTCGAACAAAACACCCTATATCTGCCACTCTATCATCAAACACATTCAACAAACCTTCAAAATACTCACTCCATCTCCTTCTCACATCACCACTACTTGTAATCACCTCCCCATTTGCGCCCTTCACTGAAGTTCCCATTTGCTCCCTTGTCTTACGCACTTTATTTACCTCCTTCCAGAACATCTTTTTATTCTCCCTAAAATTTAATGATACTCTCTCACCCCAACTCTCATCTGCCCTTTTTTTCACCTCTTGCACCTTTCCCTTGACCTCCTGTCTCTTTCTTTTATACGTCTCCCACTCAATTGCATTTTTTCCCTGCAAAAATCGTCAAAAAGCCTCTCACTTCTCTTTCACTAATACTCTTACTTCTTCATCCCACCACTCACTACCCTTTCTAATCAACCCACCTCCCACTCTTCTCATACCACAAGCATCTTTTGCGCAATCCATCACTGATTCCCTAAATACATCCCATTCCTCCCCCACTCCCCTTACTTCCATTGTTCTCACCTTTTTCCATTCTGTACTCAGTCTCTCCTGGTACTTCCTCACACAAGTCTCCTTCCCAAGCTCACTTACTCTCACCACCCTCTTCACCCCAACATTCACTCTTCTTTTCTGAAAACCCATACAAATCTTCACCTTAGCCTCCACAAGATAATGATCAGACATCCCTCCAGTTGCACCTCTCAGCACATTAACATCCAAAAGTCTCTCTTTCATGCGCCTGTCAATTAACACGTAATCCAATAAGGCTCTCTGGCCATCTCTCCTACTTACATAAGTATACTTATGTATATCTCGCTTTTTAAACCAGGTATTCCCAATCATCAGTCCTTTTTCAGCACATAAATCTACAAGCTCTTCACCATTTCCATTTACAACACTGAACACCCCATGTATACCAATTATATATACATATATTATCTTATTTATTTATTATACTTTGTCACTGTCTCCCGCGTTTGCGAGGTAGCGCAAGGAAACAGATGAAAGAAATGGCCCAACCCACCCCCATACACATGTATATACATACGTCCACACACGCAAATATACATACCTACACAGCTTTCCATGGTTTACCCCAGACGCTTCACATGCCCCGATTCAATCCACTGACAGCACGTCAACCCCGGTATACCACATCGCTCCAATTCACTCTATTCCTTGCCCTCCTTTCACCCTCCTGCATGTTCAGGCCCCGATCACACAAAATCTTTTTCACTCCATCTTTCCACCTCCAATTTGGTCTCCCTCTTCTCCTCGTTCCCTCCACCTCCGACACATATATCCTCTTGGTCAATCTTTCCTCACTCATTCTCTCCATGTGCCCAAACCATTTCAAAACACCCTCTTCTGCTCTCTCAACCACGCTCTTTTTATTTCCACACATCTCTCTTACCCTTACATTACTTACTCGATCAAACCACCTCACACCACACACTGTCCTCAAACATCTCATTTCCAGCACATCCATCCTCCTGCGCACAACTCTATCCATAGCCCACGCCTCGCAACCATACAACATTGTTGGAACCACTATTCCTTCAAACATACCCATTTTTGCTTTCCAAGATAATGTTCTCGACTTCCACACATTCTTCAAGGCTCCCAGAATTTTCGCCCCCTCCCCCACCCTATGATCCACTTCCACTTCCATGGTTCCATCCGCTGCCAGATCCACTCCCAGATGTCTAAAACACTTCACTTCCTCCAGTTTTTCTCCATTCAAACTCACCTCCCAATTGACTTGACCCTCAACCCTACTGTACCTAATAACCTTGCTCTTATTCACATTTACTCTTAACTTTCTTCTTTCACACACTTTACCAAACTCAGTCACCAGCTTCTGCAGTTTCTCACATGAATCAGCCACCAGCGCTGTATCATCAGCAAACAACAACTGACTCACTTCCCAAGCTCTCTCATCCCCAAAAGACTTCATACTTGCCCCTCTTTCCAAAACTCTTGCATTCACCTCCCTAACAACCCCATCCATAAACAAATTAAACAACCATGGAGACATCACACACCCCTGCCGCAAACCTACATTCACTGAGATGGTATTGCAGTGGAATTTATTAAAAAAGGGGGTGACTGTACTGTTGACTGGTTGGTAAGGTTATTTAATGTATGTATGACTCATGGTGAGGTGCCTGAGGATTGGCGGAATGCGAGCATAGTGCCATTGTACAAAGGCAAAGGGGATAAGAGTGAGTGCTCAAATTACAGAGGTATAAGTTTGTTGAGTATTCCTGGTAAATTATATGGGAGGGTATTGATTGAGAGGGTGAAGGCATGTACAGAGCATCAGATTGGGGAAGAGCAGTGTGGTTTCAGAAGTGGTAGAGGATGTGTGGATCAGGTGTTTGCTTTGAAGAATGTATGTGAGAAATACTTAGAAAAGCAAATGGATTTGTATGTAGCATTTATGGATCTGGAGAAGGCATATGATAGAGTTGATAGAGATGCTCTGTGGAAGGTATTAAGAGTATATGGTGTGGGAGGCAAGTTGTTAGAAGCAGTGAAAAGTTTTTATCGAGGATGTAAGGCATATATATATATATATATATATATATATATATATATATATATATATATATATATATATATATATATAAAATGGGAAACAGAAGAAGGAGTCACGCAGGGAGTGCTCATCCTCCTCGAAGGCTCAGAGTGGGGTGCCTAAATGTGTGTGGATGTAACCAAGATGTGAAAAAAGGAGAGATAGGTAGTATGTTTGAGGAAAGGAACCTGGATGTTTTGGCTCTGAGTGAAACGAAGCTCAAGGGTAAAGGGGAAGAGTGGTTTGGGAATGTCTGGGGAGTAAAGTCAGGGGTTAGTGAGAGGACAAGAGCAAGGGAAGGAGTAGCAATACTCCTGAAACAGGAGTTGTGGGAGTATGTGATAGAGTGTAAGAAAGTAAATTCTCGATTAATATGGGTAAAACTGAAAGTTGATGGAGAGAGGTGGGTGATTATTGGTGCATATGCACCTGGGCATGAGAAGAAAGATCAAGAGAGGCAAGTGTTTTGGGAGCAGCTGAATGAGTGTGTTAGTGGTTTTGATGCACGAGACCAGGTTATAGTGATGGGTGATTTGAATGCAAAGGTGAGTAATGTGGCAGTTGAGGAAATAATTGGTATACATGGGGTGTTCAATGTTGTAAATGGAAATGGTGAAGAGCTTGTAGATTTATGTGCTGAAAAAGGACTGATGATTGGGAATACCTGGTTTAAAAAGCGAGATATACATAAGTATACTTATGTAAGTAGGAGAGATGGCCAGAGAGCGTTATTGGATTACGTGTTAATTGACAGGCGTGCGAAAGAGAGACTTTTGGATGTAAATGTGCTGAGAGGTGCAACTGGAGGGATGTCTGATCATTATCTTGTGGAGGCTAAGGTGAAGATTTGTATGGGTTTTCAGAAAAGAAGAGTGAATGTTGGGGTGAAGAGGGTGGTGAGAGTAAGTCAGCTTGAGAAGGAGACCTGTGTGAGGAAGTACCAGGAGAGACTGAGTACAGAATGGAAAAAGGTGAGAACAATGGAAGTAAGGGGAGTGGGGGAGGAATGGGATGTATTTAGGGAATCAGTGATGGATTGCGCAAAAGATGCTTGTGGCATGAGAAGAGTGGGAGGTGGGTTGATTAGAAAGGGTAGTGAGTGGTGGGATGAAGAAGTAAGAGTATTAGTGAAAGAGAAGAGAGAGGCATTTGGACGATTTTTGCAGGGAAAAAATGCAATTGAGTGGGAGATGTATAAAAGAAAGAGACAGGAGGTCAAGAGAAAGGTGCAAGAGGTGAAAAAAAGGGCAAATGAGAGTTGGGGTGAGAGAGTATCATTAAATTTTAGGGAGAATAAAAAGATGTTCTGGAAGGAGGTAAATAAAGTGCGTAAGACAAGGGAGCAAATGGGAACTTTGGTGAAGGGCGCAAGTGGGGAGGTGATAACAAGTAGTGGTGATGTGAGAAGGAGATGGAGTGAGTATTTTGAAGGTTTGTTGAATGTGTTTGATGATAGAGTGGCAGATATAGGGTGTTTTGGTCGAGGTGGTGTGCAAAGTGAGAGGGTTAGGGAAAATGATTTGGTAAACAGAGAAGAGGTAGTGAAAGCTTTGCGGAAGATGAAAGCCGGCAAGGCAGCAGGTTTGGATGGTATTGCAGTGGAATATATTAAAAAAGGGGGTGACTGTATTGTTGACTGGTTGGCAAGGTTATTTAATGTATGTATGACTCATGGTGAGGTGCCTGAGGATTGGCGGAATGCGTGCATAGTGCCATTGTACAAAGGCAAAGGGGATAAGACTGAGTGCTCAAATTACAGAGGTATAAGTTTGTTGAGTATTCCTGGTAAATTATATGGGAGGGTATTGATTGAGAGGGTGAAGGCATGTACAGAGCATCAGATTGGGGAAGAGCAGTGTGGTTTCAGAAGTGGTAGAGGATGTGTGGATCAGGTGTTTGCTTTGAAGAATGTATGTGAGAAATACTTAGAAAAGCAAATGGATTTGTATGTAGCATTTATGGATCTGGAGAAGGCATATGATAGAGTTGATAGAGATGCTCTGTGGAAGGTATTAAGAATATATGGTGTGGGAGGAAAGTTGTTAGAAGCAGTGAAAAGTTTTTATCAAGGATGTAAGGCATGTGTACGTGTAGGAAGAGAGGAAAGTGATTGGTTCTCAGTGAATGTAGGTTTGTGGCAGGGGTGTGTGATGTCTCCATGGTTGTTTAATTTGTTTATGGATGGGGTTGTTAGGGAGGTAAATGCAAGAGTTTTGGAAAGAGGGGCAAGTATGAAGTCTGTTGGGGATGAGAGAGCTTGGGAAGTGAGTCAGTTGTTGTTCGCTGATGATACAGCGCTGGTGGCTGATTCATGTGAGAAACTGCAGAAGCTGGTGACTGAGTTTGGTAAAGTGTGTGGAAGAAGAAAGTTAAGAGTAAATGTGAATAAGAGCAAGGTTATTAGGTACAGTAGGGCTGAGGGTCAAGTCAATTGGGAGGTGAGTTTGAATGGAGAAAAACTGGAGGAAGTGAAGTGTTTTAGATATCTGGGAGTGGATCTGGCAGCGGATGGAACCATGGAAGCGGAAGTGGATCATAGGGTGGGGGACGGGGCGAAAATTCTGGGGGCCTTGAAGAATGTGTGGAAGTCGAGAACATTATCTCAGAAAGCAAAAATGGGTATATTTGAAGGAATAGTGGTTCCAACAATGTTGTATGGTTGCGAGGGGTGGGCTATGGATAGAGTTGTGCGCAGGAGGATGGATGTGCTGGATATGAGATGTTTGAGGACAATGTGTGGTGTGAGGTGGTTTGATCGAGTGAGTAACGTAAGGGTAAAAGAGATGTGTGGAAATAAAAAGAGCGTGGTTGAAAGAGCAGAAGAGGGTGTTTTGAAGTGGTTAGGGCACATGGAGAGGATGAGTGAGGAAAGATTGACCAAGAGGATATATGTGTCGGAGGTGGAGGGAACAAGGAGAAGAGGGAGACCAAATTGGAGGTGGAAAGATGGAGTGAAAAAGATTTTGTGTGATCGGGGCCTGAACATGCAGGAGGGTGAAAGGAGGGCAAGGAATAGAGTGAATTGGAGCGATGTGGTATACCGGGGTTGACGTGCTGTCAGTGGATTGAATCAGGGCATGTGAAGCGTCTGGGGTAAGCTATGGAAAGCTGTTTAGGTATGTATATTTGCGTGTGTGGACGTGTGTATATACATGTGTATGGGGGGGGTTGGGCCATTTCTTTCGTCTGTTTCCTTGCGCTACCTCGCAAACGCGGGAGACAGCGACAAAGTATAATAAAAAAAAAAATAAAATATATATATATATATATATATATATATATATATATATATATATATATATATATAAATATGGGTAAAACTGAAAGTTGATGGAGAGAGATGGGTGATTATTGGTGCATATGCACCTGGGCATGAGAAGAAAGATCATAAGAGGCAAGTGTTTTGGGAGCAGCTGAATGAGTGTGTTAGTGGTCTTGATGCACGAGACCGGGTTATAGTGATGGGTGATTTGAATGCAAAGGTGAGTAATGTCGCAGTTGAGGGAATAATTGGTATACATGGGGTGTTCAGTGTTGTAAATGGAAATGGTGAAGAGCTTGTAGATTTATGTGCTGAAAAAGGACTGGTGATTGGGAATACCTGGTTTAAAAAGCGAGATAAACATAAGTATATGTATGTAAGTAGGAGAGATGGTCAGAGAGCGTTATTGGATTACGCGTTAATTGACAGGCGTGCAAAAGAGAGACTTTTGGATGTTAATGTGCTGAGAGGTGCAACTGGAGGGATGTCTGATCATTATCTTGTGGAGGCTAAGGTGAAGATTTGTATGGGTTTTCAGAAAAGAAGAGTGAATGTTCGGGTGAAGAGGGTGGTGAGAGTAAGTGAGCTTGGGAAGGAGACTTGTGTGAGGAAGTACCAGGAGAGACTGAGTACAGAATGGAAAAAGGTGAGAACAATGGAAGTAAGGGGAGTGGGGGAGGAATGGGATGTATTTAGGGAATCAGTGATGGATTGCGCAAAAGATGCTTGTGGCATGAGAAGAGTGGGAGGTGGGTTGATTAGAAAGGGTAGTGAGTGGTGGGATGAAGAAGTAAGATTATTAGTGAAAGAGAAGAGAGAGGCATTTGGATGATTTTTGCAGGGAAAAAATGCAATTGAGTGGGAGATGTAAAAAAGAAAGAGACAGGAGGTCAAGAGAAAGGTGCAAGAGGTGAAAAAGAGGGCAAACGAGAGTTGGGGTGAGAGAGTATCATTAAATTTTAGGCAGAATAAAAAGATGTTCTGGAAGGAGGTAAATAAAGTGCGTAAGACAAGGGAGCAAATGGGAACTTCAGTGAAGGGCGCAAATGGGGAGGTGATAACAAGTAGTGGTGATGTGAGAAGGAGATGGAGTGAGTATTTTGAAGGTTTGTTGAATGTGTTTGATGATAGAGTGGCAGATATAGGGTGTTTTGGTCGAGGTGGTGTGCAAAGTGAGAGGGTTAGGGAAAATGATCTTGTAAACAGAGAAGAGGTAGTGAAAGCTTTGCGGAAGATGAAAGCCGGCAAGGCAGCAGGTTTGGATGGTATTGCAGTGGAATTTATTAAAAAAGGGGGTGACTGTATTACTGACTGGTTGGTAAGGTTATTTAATGTATGTATGACTCATGGTGAGGTGCCTGAGGATTGGCGGAATGCGTGCATAGTGCCATTGTACAAAGGCAAAGGGGATAAGAGTGAGTGCTCAAATTACAGATGTATAAGTTTGTTGAGTATACCTGGTAAATTATATGGGAGGGTATTGATTGAGAGGGTGAAGGCATGTACAGAGCATCAGATTGGGGAAGAGCAGTGTGGTTTCAGAAGTGGTAGAGGATGTGTGGATCAGGTGTTTGCTTTGAAGAATGTATGTGAGAAATACTTAGAAAAGCAAATGGATTTGTATATAGCATTTATGGATCTGGAGAAGGCATATGATAGAGTTGATAGAGATGCTCTGTGGAAGGTATTAAGAATATATGGTGTGGGAGGCAAGTTGTTAGAATCAGTGAAAAGTTTTTATTGAGGATGTAAGGCATGTGTACGTGTAGGAAGAGAGGAAAGTGATTGGTTCTCAGTGAATGTAGGTTTGCGGCAGGGGTGTGTGATGTCTCCATGGTTGTTTCATTTGTTTATGGATGGGGTTGTTAGGGAGGTGAATGCAAGAGTTTTGGAAAGAGGGGCAAGTATGAAGTCTGTTAGGGATGAGAGAGCTTGGGAAGTGAGTCAGTTGTTGTTCGCTGATGATACAGCGCTGGTGGCTGATTCATGTGAGAAACTGCAGAAGCTGGTGACTGAGTTTGGTAAAGTGTGTGAAAGAAGAAAGTTAATAGTAAATGTGAATAAGAGCAAGTTTATTAGGTACAGTAGGGTATAGGGTCAAGGCAATTGGGAGGTGAGTTTGAATGGAGAAAAACTGGAGGAAGTGAAGTGTTTTAGATATCTGGGAGTGGATCTGGCAGTGGATGGAACCATGGAAGCGGAAGTGGATCATAGGGTGGGGGAGGGGGCGAAAATTCTGGGAGCCTTGAAGAATGTGTGGAAGTCGAGAACATTATCTCGGAAAGCAAAAATGGGTATGTTTGAAGGAATAGTGGTTCCAACAATGTTGTATGGTTGCGAGGCGTGGGCTATGGATAGAGTTGTGCGCAGGAGGATGGATGTGCTGGAAATGAGATGCTTGAGGACAATGTGTGGTGTGAGGTGGTTTGATCGAGTAAGTAACGTAAGGGTAAGAGAGATGTGTGGAAATAAAAAGAGCGTGGTTGAGAGAGCAGAAGAGGGTGTTTTGAAATGGTTTGGGCACATGGAGAGAATGAGTGAGGAAAGATTGACCAAGAGGATATATGTGTCGGAGGTGGAGGGAACGAGGAGAAGAGGGAGACCAAATTGGAGGTGGAAAGATGGAGTGAAAAAGATTTTGTGTGATCGGGGCCTGAACATGCAGGAGGGTGAAAGGAGGGCAAGGAATAGAGTGAATTGGAGCGATGTGGTATACCGGGGTTGACGTGCTGTCAGTGGATTGAATCGGGGCATGAGAAGCGTCTGGGGTAAACCATGGAAAGCTGTGTAGGTATGTATATTTGCGTGTGTGGACGTATGTATATACATGTGTATGGGGGTGGGTTGGGCCATTTCTTTCATCTGTTTCCTTGCGCTACCTCGCAAACGCGGGAGACAGCGGCAAAAAAAAAAAAAAAAAAAAAAAAAAAAAAAAATATATATATATATATATATATATATATATATATTTTTTTTTTTTATACTTTGTCGCTGTCTCCCGCGTTTGCGAGGTAGCGCAAGGAAACAGACGAAAGAAATGGCCCAACCCCCCCCATACACATGTACATACACACGTCCACACACGCAAATATACATACCCACACAGCCCTCCACGGCCCACCCCGGACGCTCCACATGCCCTGATTCAATCCACTGACAGCACGTCAACCCCTGTATACCACATCGCTCCAATTCACTCTATTCCTTGCCCTCCTTTCACCCTCCTGCATGTTCAGGCCCCGATCACACAAAATCCTTTTCACTCCATCTTTCCACCTCCAATTTGGTCTCCCTCTTCTCCTCGTTCCCTTCACCTCCGACACATATATCCTCTTGGTCAATCTTTCCTCACTCATTCTCTCCATGTGCCCAAACCATTTCAAAACACCCTCTTCTGCTCTCTCAACCACGCTCTTTTTATTTCCACACATCTCTCTTACCCTTACGTTACTTACTCGATCAAACCACCTCACACCACACATTGTCCTCAAACATCTCATTTCCAGCACATCCATCCTCCTGCGCACAACTCTATCCATAGCCCACGCCTCGCAACCATACAACATTGTTGGAACTACTATTCCTTCAAACATACCCATTTTTGCTTTCCGGGATAATGTTCTCGACTTCCACACATTTTTCAAGGCTCCCAAAATTTTCGCCCCCTCCCCCACCCTATGATCCACTTCCGCTTCCATGGTTCCTTCCGCTGACAGATCCACTCCCAGATATCTAAAACACTTCAACTTCCTCCAGTTTTTCTCCATTCAAACTCACCTCCCAATTGACTTGACCCTCAACCCTACTGTACCTAATAACCTTGCTCTTATTCACATTTACTCTTAACTTTCTTCTTCCACACACTTTACCAAACTCAGTCACCAGCTTCTGCAGTTTCTCACATGAATCCGCCACCAGCGCTGTATCATCAGCGAACAACAACTGACTCACTTCCCAAGCTCTCTCATCCCCAACAGACTTCATACTTGCCCCTCTTTCCAAGACTCTTGCATTTACCTCCCTAACAACCCCATCCATAAACAAATTAAACAACCATGGAGACATCACACACCCCTGCCGCAAACCTACATTCACTGAGAACCAATCACTTTCCTCTCTTCCTACACGTACACACGCCTTACATCCTCGATAAAAACTTTTCACTGCTTCTAACAACTTGCCTCCCACACCATATATTCTTAATACCTTCCACAGAGCATCTCTATCAACTCTATCATATGCCTTCTCCAGATCCATAAATGCTACATACAAATCCATTTGCTTTTCTAAGTATTTCTCACATACATTCTTCAAAGTTAACTGAAAGGCGTGCGAAAGAGAGACTTTTGGATGTCAATGTGCTGAGAGGTGCAACGGGAGGGATGTCTGATCATTATCTTGTGGAGGCTAAGGTGAAGATTAGTATGGGTTTTCAGAAAAGAAGAGTGAATGTTGAGGTGAAGAAGGTGGTGAGAGTAAGTGAGCTTGGGAAGGAGACCTGTGTGAAGAAGTATCAGGAGAGACTGTGTACAGAATGGAAAAAGGTGAGAACAATGGAAGTAAGGGGAGTGGGGGAGGAATGGGATGTATTTAGGGAATCAGTGATGGATTGCGCAAAAGATGCTTGTGGCATGAGAAGAGTGGGAGGTGGGCTGTTTAGAAAGGGTAGTGAGTGGTGGGATGAAGAAGTAAGAGTATTAGTGAAAGAGAAGAGAGAGGCATTTGGACGATTTTTGCAGGGAAAAAATGCAATTGAGTGGGAGAAGTATAAAAGAAAGAGACAGGAGGTCAAGAGAAAGGTGCAAGAGGTGAAAAAAAGGGCAAATGAGAGTTGGGGTGAGAGACTATCAGTAAATTTTAGGGAGAATAAAAAGATGTTCTGGAAGGAGGTAAATAGGGTGCGTAAGACAAGGGAGCAAATGGGAACTTCAGTGAAGGGCGTAAATGGGGAGGTGATAACAAGTAGTGGTGATGTGAGAAGGAGATGGAATGAGTATTTTGAAGGTTTGTTGAATGTGTCTGATGACAGAGTGGCAGATATAGGGTGTTTGGGTCGAGGTGGTGTGCAAAGTGAGAGGGTTAGGGAAAATGATTTGGTAAACAGAGAAGAGGTAGTAAAAGCTTTGCGGAAGATGAAAGCCGGCAAGGCAGCAGGTTTGGATGGTATTGCAGTGGAATTTATTAAAAAAGGGGGTGACTGTATTGTTGACTGGTTGGTAAGGTTATTTAATGTATGTATGACTCATGGTGAGGTGCCTGAGGATTGGCGGAATGCGTGCATAGTGCCATTGTACAAAGGTAAAGGGGATAAGAGTGAGTGCTCAAATTACAGAGGTATAAGTTTGTTGAGTATTCCTGGTAAATTATATGGGAGGGTATTGATTGAGAGGGTGAAGGCATGTACAGAGCATCAGATTGGGGAAGAGCAGTGTGGTTTCAGAAGTGGTAGAGGATGTGTGGATCAGGTGTTTGCTTTGAATATATATATATATATATATATATATATATATTTTTTTTAATTTTCCAAAAGAAGGAACAGAGAAGAGGTCCAGGTGAGGATATTCCCTCAAAGGCACAGTCCTCTGTTCTTAACGCTACCTCGCTATCGCAGGAAATAGCAAATAGTATGAAGAAAAAAAAAAAAAAAAAAAAAAAAAAAAAAAATATATATATATATATATATATATATATATATATATATATATATATGCTCTTGTCCTCTCACTAACCCCTGACTTTACTCCCTAGACATTCCCAAACCACTCTTCCCCTTTACCCTTGAGCTTCGTTTCACTCAGAGCCAAAACATCCAGGTTCCTTTCCTCAAACATACTACCTATCTCTCCTTTTTTCACATCTTGGTTACATCCACACACATTTAGGCACCCCACTCTGATCCTGAAACAGGAGTTGTGGGAGTATGTGATAGAGTGTAAGAAAGTAAATTCTCGATTAATATGGGTAAAACTGAAAGTTGATGGAGAGAGGTGGGTGATTATTGGTGCATATGCACCTGGGCATGAGAGAAGAAAGATCATGAGAGGCAAGTGTTTTGGGAGCAGCTGAATGAGTGTGTTAGTGGTTTTGATGCATGAGACCGGGTTATAGTGATGGGTGATTTGAATGCAAAGGTGAGTAATGTGGCAGTTGAGGGAATAATTGGTATACATGGGGTGTTCAGTGTTGTAAATGGAAATGGTGAAGAGCTTGTAGATTTATGTGCTGAAAAAGGAGTGATGATTGGGAATACCTGGTTTAAAAAGCGAGATATACATAAGTATACTTATGTAAGTAGGAGAGATGGCCAGAGAGCGTTATTGGATTACGTGTCAATTGACAGGCGTGCGAAAGAGAGACTTTTGGATGTAAATATGCTGAGAGGTGCAACTGGAGGGATGTCTGATCATTATCTTGTGGAGGCTAAGGTGAAGATTTGTATGGGTTTTCAGAAAAGAAGAGTGAATGTTGGGGTGAAGAGGGTGGTGAGAGTAAGTGAGGTTGGGAAGGAGACCTGTGTGAGGAAGTACCAGGAGAGACTGAGTACAGAATGGAAAAAGGTGAGAACAATGGAAGTAAGGGGAGTGGGGGAGGAATGGGATGTATTTAGGGAATCAGTGATAGATTGCGCAAAAGATGCTTGTGGCATGAGAAGAGTGGGAGGTGGGTTGATTAGAAAGGGTAGTGAGTGGTGGGATGAAGAAGTAAGAGTATTAGTGAAAGAGAAGAGAGAGGCATTTGGACGATTTTTGCAGGGAAAAAATGCAATTGAGTGGGAGATGTATAAAAGAAAGAGACAGGAGGTCAAGAGAAAGGTGCAAGAGGTGAAAAAAAGGGCAAATGAGAGTTGGGGTGAGAGAGTATCATTAAATTTTAGAGAATAAAAAGATGTTCTGGAAGGAGGTAAATAAAGTGCGTAAGACAAGGGAGCAAATGGGAACTTCAGTGAAGGGCGCAAATGGGGAGGTGATAACAAGTAGTGGTGATGTGAGAAGGAGATGGAGTGAGTATTTTGAAGGTTTGTTGAATGTGTTTGATGATAGAGTGGCAGATATAGGGTGTTTTGGTCGAGGTGGTGTGCAAAGTGAAAGGGTTAGGGAAAATGATTTGGTAAACAGAGAAGAGGTAGCGAAAGCTTTGCGGAAGATGAAAGCAGGCAAGGCAGCAGGTTTGGATGGTATTGCAGTGGAATTTATTAAAAAAGGGGGTGACTGTATTGTTGACTGGTTGGTAAGGTTATTTAATGTATGTATGACTCATGGTGAGGTGCCTGAGGATTGGCGGAATGCGTGCATAGTGCCATTGTACAAAGGCAAAGGGGATAAGAGTGAGTGCTCAAATTACAGAGGTATAAGTTTGTTGAGTATTCCTGGTAAATTATATGGGAGGGTATTGATTGAGAGGGTGAAGGCATGTACAGAGCATCAGATTGGGGAAGAGCAGTGTGGTTTCAGAAGTGGTAGAGGATGTGTGGATCAGGTGTTTGCTTTGAAGAATGTATGTGAGAAATACTTAGAAAAGCAAATGGATTTGTATGTAGCATTTATGGATCTGGAGAAGGCATATGATAGAGTTGATAGAGATGCTCTGTGGAAGGTATTAAGAATATATGGTGTGGGAGGAAAGTTGTTAGAAGCAGTGAAAAGTTTTTATCGAGGATGTAAGGTATGTGTACGTGTAGGAAGAGAGGAAAGTGATTGGTTCTCAGTGAATGTGGGTTTGCGGCAGGGGTGTGTGATGTCTCCATGGTTCTTTAATTTGTTTATGGATGGGGTTGTTAGGGAGGTAAATGCAAGAGTTTTGGAAAGAGGGGCAAGTATGAAGTCTGTTGGGGATGAGAGAGCTTGGGAAGTGAGTCAGTTGTTGTTCGCTGATGATACAGCGCTGGTGGCTGATTCATGTGAGAAACTGCAGAAGCTGGTGACTGAGTTTGGTAAAGTGTGTGGAAGAAGAAAGTTAAGAGTAAATGTGAATAAGAGCAAGGTTATTAGGTACAGTAGGGTTGAGGGTCAAGTCAATTGGGAGGTGAGTGTGAATGGAGAAAAACTGGAGGAAGTGAAGTGTTTTAGATATCTGGGAGTGGATCTGGCAGCGGGTGGAACCATGGAAGCGGAAGTGGATCATAGGGTGGGGGAGGGGGCGAAAATTCTGGGAGCCTTGAAGAATGTGTGGAAGTCGAGAACATTATCTCGGAAAGCAAAAATGGGTATGTTTGAAGGAATAGTGGTTCCAACAATGTTGTATGGTTGCGAGGCGTGGGCTATGGATAGAGTTGTGCGCAGGAGGATGGATGTGCTGGAAATGAGATGTTTGAGGACAATGTGTGGTGTGAGGTGGTTTGATCGAGTGAGTAACGTAAGGGTAAGAGAGATGTGTGGAAATAAAAAGAGCGTGGTTGAGAGAGCAGAAGAGGGTGTTTTGAAGTGGTTTGGGCACATGGAGAGAATGAGTGAGGAAAGATTGACCAAGAGGATATATGTGTCGGAGGTGGAGGGAACGAGGAGAAGAGGGAGATCAAATTGGAGGTGGAAAGATGGAGTGAAAAAGATTTTGTGTGATCGGGGCCTGAACATGCAGGAGGGTGAAAGGAGGGCAAGGAATAGAGTGAATTGGAGCGATGTGGTATACCGGGGTTGACGTGCTGTCAGTGGATTGAATCAAGGCATGTGAAGCGTCTGGGGTAAACCATGGAAAGCTGTGTAGGTATGTATATTTGCGTGTGTGGACGTATGTATATACATGTGTATGGGGGTGGGTTGGGCCATTTCTTTCGTCTGTTTCCTTGCGCTACCTCGCAAACGCGGGAGACTGCGAGAAAGTATAATAAAGTATAATATATATATGTGTGTGTGTGTGTGTGTGCGTGTGTGTGTGTGTATATGAATGGATGGGCCATTCTTCGTCTGTTTCCTGGTGCTATCTCGCTGATGCCAGAACAGCAATTATGTATAATAAATGATAATTATCATATTTTTCTATTATTACTTTTCTTTAAAGAAAATTAACTTCAGAGTATTGGCATTTCAGTATCATCACTAGCAGAATAGACTAAGAAAAATTTTCTATGATGAAAGTACTATAAAGGCAAATTTGCATGCAAAATTCTTTCTTCATCTGCTTCCTGGAGCTATCTCGCTAATGCGGGAGACAGCGACAAAGCAAAATAAATAAATAAATAAATTAATATCTTATCCTATAGTTAGAGATTCTGAGAAAGAATGGTTGAAAAAAAAATGTTTCTTGCAAGAATGTATGGACAAACCAGGAGTCTATATAAATCAAATATGTCAAGGAGGAAGCTAAATATTAATATTCATCCATTCTTTGCTTCATGGGAAAAACTCTCACAAAGAGAAATCATATATATGAAACCAGTAAACACACAGAGAAAAATGAGATGTGTGCAGCAGCTTTGCGGTGAGCAATAGCAGATTCTCCTATTACATTCATGTTATGTAGCTTCTGATGTCAAATAAACTTATCTATCCATCCTTTATTTGCCTAAAATGGCTCTTAGTCAGCTAATCATTTGTCTTTTTATATAAATGCTCATAAAACTTCAGAATTTTAAACCTGAGCTGAAGGTTTAGTATACTAAGGCTGCATTTCTTCTTTAACTCATACTCTAAGTACAGCAAAAACAATTCTCCAAAACTGGATTTCTAGCCCTTGTGGTTACCTCGGTGGACAGTGGAGTACAGCCACACTACTTTGAATTTTCTTTGCATTTTTCTTTATGCTGTGGATTGTAGATTTACCAACACTGGAGGCTTACCTGTGATGATGCTCCCTCACCAACATCAGCGCACTGTAAGATTTTGTTCCTAAGGTCAGAGAGTTTCTCTTCCATTCAACTGCTGGTTCTACAGTAGATGTTACTGGATATTTGAACACCATATAAACAAACATAAATACAATGGGTGGTAGAAAACCACATTAGCAGGTATACCCAAATCACACAAGTAACACAGATCTATACGAAACAGTGAAAACTGTGAGACTGACCAGCTGGCAGGAACGTGACACTCTCCACCCAGGACCCACACTTACTCCACCTGCCAACCCTCAACAGAAGTTTTGACACACTTCCTACCATTATGACACTCCCTCACCAGCATCAGTGCATCCTAAGATCTCTAGCTTCATTTCTGAGGTCATGAGGTTCTCTTCTGTTTAACTGCTGGTTCTAGGGTAGGAGTAGATGTTTCTGGATGTTTGGATACCATACTAACAAACACAAATACAGCGGGTGGCAGGAAAATCACATTATGAGGTATATCTAAATCGCACAAGTAGCACAGATCTGAACACAAGAGTGGTAACTGCAAAACTGACCTGCTGGCGGGAATGTGGCACACTCCACCAACGACACACTCTCTCTCCACTTGCCAATCCTAACATAAGTTTTGGCACCCTTTCTACCGCATACACTCACATAATAGCTAATTCTGAACACAAAAGATAAAGGACTTGGAGAAGCAGGTTTCTCACACAACAGCGAAATCACATATAGTGATTTTCTATAAAGGAAGGATTGGGTATACAATATTCTAGCAACTTACCTGTATCACTAACACAAACATGAAATTCTAAGTTTTATTCAAATGCATTGATATTAAACAAACAAAGCTAGTTATAACATACCCTCTCCATCAAAGCTCTCGTTGAGAACCTCCTGTACAGCTTCTTCTGTTGCCTCAAGCGTATGTTCTCGCCATGTCTCTCCATTATCTGAGCGAAGGATTACAATCTCACGTTCCTTTCCTCGAAGAGATGCAAAGTGTGGGACCTCAATGATCACAGGGCTGTTCATGAAAAATTGAGTATCAAAAAATTTTACACATAATAGAGGCAAATTCATAAATCTGTAAAAATATCTATTCAGGGAGAATAAGATGCTTAAAAAGGAGGTTAATTTTGTGAAAAAAAAAGAGAACAACTGAAGAAATTGGTGATGGTGCCAAACAGGGAAGTGGAAACAGGTAGCGATGAGGCGAGGAGGCAATAAAGTGGGCAATTCAAGAAATGTTGAATGTATTCGATGATTTCGTGGTAGGTGTGGGGTTCTTTGGGATGAGGAGATATTTGAGGTGAGAGAGTCATGGAAAAAGGTACGGTGAAGAGAGAAGAGGTGATGAAAGCCTTGCATAAGATGAAATGTGGCAAGACAGCTGTAATAGATGATACTGCAGCTGTATTTCTTAAGAAAGGGCACCAATGACTTAAGTTGACTGGTTAGTTAGGATTTTCAGTGTATGTATGGTTCATGGTGAAGTGCCTGAGAACTGGTAGAATATATGTTAAGGGTCACTGTAAAAATAGGCAAGGAAAACAAAAGTTAGTGTTCAAACTACAAAGGTATAAGTCTGTTGAGTGTACCTGGCAAGTTGTAAGGGAAAGTGGCAAAGGTTGACAGAGCATCAGATTGAGGAGGAACAAGGTGGTTCTAGGACTGACAGAAGATGTGTGGATCAGGTGTTTGCTTTAAAGAATGTGTGAAAAATACTTGGGGAAACAGGACTTGTATTTGGTATTTATGTCCTTGGAGAAAGCAAAGATATGACACGTTGACAGAGATGCTTTGTGTAGGTCTTATAAATATCAGGTATGGGAGGACAGCTTTCAGATGCAGTGAGAAGTTTTTAACAAGAGTGCAAAGTGTGTGTAAAAGTAGCCCGACAAGAAGGTGAGTGTCTTCAGATAAAAGCGAGTCCTTGGCAGGGGATACCAAACCTATAACCCTCCTTATGACTCATATTTCATTCTAGTGTTCTCTCTTAATTTGTTTTCTTTTTGTCTCTACTACATAGTTAAATGAGGTTTAAGTTAAGTTTAAGTGACTGAAAATTTGCCCTGGGGATGTATTCCCCCATTACATCATTATAATCTATGGGAAACAATCTCATTAATGTCATTTTGGACAACATTGCAGTTTCTAGAAATATATTGACAATGTAACTTAGGATAATGCCATATCTAAGGATATTTAAGGGGTAATAATTCATCAACATGAAGATTTTCGAGATAGATTCTTAAATGAATATGAGTAGCATATCACACGGTTAACAGTGGAAATTGGACCAGCTATAACCCTCAAGTACTGAATATGAACAGGATAGTAAAAATGAAGAAAAAAGTTAATGAACCAAAACTAATGAAGGACTGAAAAAGGGATTAAGAATCAAAACTAACAAATGAGAGAAAAAGAAGAGATGGAATGGAATAAAAGAAAAATAACTATAAGACATGGAGAGTAAATGTGAATAAGAGCAAAGTTATTAAGTTCAGTAGGGTTGAGAGACAAGTTAATTGGGATGTAAGTTTGAATGGAGAAAAATTGAAGGAAGTGAAGTGTTTTAGATATCTGGGAGTGGATTTAGCAGCAGATGGAACTATGGAAGCAGAAGTGAGTCACAGGGTGGGAGAGGGGGCGAAGGATCTGGGAGTGTTGAAGAACATGTGGAAGGTGAGAACGTTGTCTCGAAGCAAAAATGGATATGTTTGAAGGAACAGTGGTTCCAACAATGTTATATGGTTGTAAGGCATGGGCTATAAATAGGGTTGTGTAAAGGACGGTGGATGAGTTGGAAATGAGATGTTTGAGGCCAATATGTGGTGTGAGATGGTCTGATTGAGTAAGTAATATGAAAGGATAAGAGATTATTTTTTTTTTTTTTTATTATACTTTGTCGCTGTCTCCCGCGTTTGCGAGGTAGCGCAAGGAAACAGACGAAAGAAATGGCCCAACCCCCCCCATACACATGTATATACATACGTCCACACACGCAAATATACATACCTACACAGCTTTCCATGGTTTACCCCAGACGCTTCACATGCCCTGCTTCAATCCACTGACAGCACGTCAACCCCGGTATACCACATCGCTCCAATTCACTCTATTCCTTGCCCTCCTTTCACCCTCCTGCATGTTCAGGCCCCGATCACACAAAATCTTTTTCACTCCATCTTTCCACCTCCAATTTGGTCTCCCTCTTCTCCTTGTTCCCTCCACCTCCGACACATATATCCTCTTGGTCAATCTTTCCTCACTCATCCTCTCCATGTGCCCAAACCACTTCAAAACACCCTCTTCTGCTCTCTCAACCACGCTCTTTTTATTTCCACACATCTCTCTTACCCTTACGTTACTCACTCGATCAAACCACCTCACACCACACATTGTCCTCAAACATCTCATTTCCAGCACATCCATCCTCCTGCGCACAACTCTATCCATAGCCCACGCCTCGCAACCATACAACATTGTTGGAACCACTATTCCTTCAAACATACCCATTTTTGCTTTCCGAGATAATGTTCTCGACTTCCACACATTCTTCAAGGCTCCCAGGATTTTCGCCCCCTCCCCCACCCTATGATCCACTTCCGCTTCCATGGTTCCATCCGCTGCCAGATCCACTCCCAGATATCTAAAACACTTCACTTCCTCCAGCCTTTCTCCATTCAAACTCACCTCCCAATTGACTTGACCCTCAACCCTACTGTACCTAATAACCTTGCTCTTATTCACATTTACTCTTAACTTTCTTCTTCCACACACTTTTCCAAACTCAGTCACCAGCTTCTGCAGTTTCTCACATGAATCAGCCACCAGCGCTGTATCATCAGCGAACAATAACTGACTCACTTCCCAAGCTCTCTCATCCCCAACAGACTTCATACTTGCCCCTCTTTCCAAAACTCTTGCATTTACCTCCCTAACAACCCCATCCATAAACAAATTAAGAGATATGTGTGGAAATAAAAAGAGTGTGGTTGAGAGAGCAGAAGAGGGTGTATTGAAATGGTTTGGTCACATGGAGAGAATGAGTAAGGAAAGATTGTCAAAGAGGATATATGTGTCAGAGGTGGAGGGAAAAAGAAGCAGGAGACCAAATTGGAGGTGGAAGGATGGAGTGAAAAATTTTTTGAGTGATTGGGGTCTGAACATACAGGAGGGAGAAAGAAATGCAATAAATAGAGTGAACTGAAATGATGTGGTATACTGGGGTTGACGTGCTGTCAATGGATTGAACCAGGGCATGTGAAGTGTCTAGGGTAAACCATGGAAAGTTTTGTCAGGCCTGGATGTGGAAACGGAGCTATGGTTTCGGTGCATTATACATGACAGCTAGAGACTGAGTGTGAACTACCTCTTCTCTGTTTACCAAATCATTCTGCCTAACCCTCTCACTTTGCACAACACCTCGACCAAAACAACCTATATCTGCCACTCTATCATCAAACACATTGAACAAACCTTCAAAATACTCACTCCATCTCCTTCTCACATCACCACTACTTGTTATCACCTCCCCATTAGTCCCCTTCACTGAAGTTCCCATTTGTTCCCTTGTCTTACGCACTTTATCTACCTCCTAATATATTTATATTTATATATTCATTGATATATTCATTATTCATTATACTTTGTCACTGTCTCCAGCATAGGTGAGGTAGTGCAAGGAAACAGAAGAAAGAATGGCCCAACCCACCCACATACACATGTATATACATACACGCCTAGACACGCATATATACATACCTATACATTTCAATATATGCATACATAAACATACACAGACAAATATATATATATACACATGTACATATTCAAACTTGCTACCCTCAGCCATTCCCATCGCCACCCCGCCACACATGAAGTGGCATATATTTTCCATCCATACTATTCACCATTTCCCACGTTAGCGAGGTAGCGTTAAGAACAGAGGACTGAGCCTATGAGGGAATATCCTCACTTGGCCCCCTTATCTCTTCCTTCTTTTGGAAAATTAAAAATGAGTGGGGAGGATTTCCAGCCCCCTGCTCCCTCCCCTTTTAGTCGCCTTCTACGATATGCATGGAATATGTGAGAAGTATTCTTTCTCCCCTATCCCCAGGGATATAGATATATCAGATTAGGGAAGAGCAGTGTGGCTTCAGAAGTGGTAGAGGATGTGTGGATCAGGTGTTTGCTTTGAAGAATGTATGTGAGAAATACTTAGAAAAGCAAATGGATTTGTATGTAGTTTTTATGGATCTGGAGAAGGCATATGATAAGAGTTGATAGAGATGCTCTGTGGAAGGTATTAAGAATATATGGTGTGGGAGGCAAGTTATTAGAAGCAGTGAAAAGTTTTTATCGAGGATGTAAGGCGTGTGTACGTGTAGGAAGAGAGGAAAGTGATTGGTTCTCAATGAATGTAGGTTTGCGACAGGGGTGTGTGATGTCTCCATGGTTGTTTAATTTGTTTATGGATGGGGTTGTTAGGGAGGTGAATGCAAGAGTTTTGGAAAGAGGGGCAAGTATGCAGTCTGTTGTGGATGAGAGAGCTTGGGAAGTGAGCCAGTTGTTGTTCCCTGATGATACAGCGCTGGTGGCTGATTCATGTGAGAAACTGCAGAAGCTGGTGACTGAGTTTGGTAAAGTGTGTGAAAGAAGAAAGTTAAGAGTAAATGTGAATAAGAGCAAGGTTATTAGGTACAGTAGGGTTGAGGGACAAGTCAATTGGGAGGTAGGTTTGAATGGAGAAAAACTGGACAAAAAAGTGAAGTGTTTTAGATATCTGGGAGTGGATTTGGCAGCGAATGGAACCATGGAAGTGGAAGTGAATCATAGGGTGGGGGAGGGGGCGAAAGTTCTGGGAGCGTTGAAGAATGTGTGGAAGTCGAGAACATTATCTCGGAAAGCAAAAATGGGTATGTTTGAAGGAATAGTGGTTCCAACAATGTTATATGGTTGCGAGGCATGGGCTATGGATAGAGTTGTGCGGAGGAGGGTGGATGTGCTGGAAATGAGATGTTTGAGGACACTATGTGGTGTGAGGTGGTTTGATCAAGTAAGTAATAACAGGGTAAGAGAGATGTGTGATAATAAAAAGAGTGTGGTTGAAGGAGCAGAAGAGGGTGTTTTGAAATGGTTTGGTCACATGGAGAGAATGAGTGAGGAAAGATTGACCAAGAGGATATATGTGTCAGAGGTGGAGGGAATGAGGAGAAGTGGGAGACCAAATTAGATGTGGAAAGATGGAGTGAAAAAGATTTTGAGTGATCGGGGCCTGAACATGCAGGAGGGAGAAAGGCGTTCAAGGAATAGAGTGATCTGGAACGATGTGGTATACCTGGGGTCAACGTGCTGTCAATGGATTGAACCAAGGCATGTGAAGTATCTGGGATAAACCATGGAAAGTTCTGTGGGGCCTGGATGTGGAAAGGGAGCTGTGCTTTCAGTGCATTATTATATGACAGCTAGAGACTGAGTGTGAATGAATGTGGCCTTTGTTGTTTTTTCCTAGCGCTACCTCATGCACATATGCACGAGGTAGCGCTAGGAAAAGACAACAAAGGCCACATTCGTTCACACTCAGTCTCTAGCTGTCATGTAATAATGCACCGAAAGCACAGCTACCTTTCTACATCCAGGCCCCACAGACCTTTCCATGGTTTATCCCAGATGCTTCACATGCCCTGGTTAAATCCATTGACAGCACTTCGACCTCGGTGTACCACATCATTCCAATTCACTCTATTCCTTGCACGCCTTTCACCCTCCTGCATGTTCAGACCCCGATCACTCAAAATCTTTTTCACTCCATCTTTCCACATCCAAACTGGTCTCCCACTTCTCCTCCTTCCCTCCACCTCTGCCACATAATTCCTTTTGGTCAATCTTTCCTCACTCATTTTCTCCATGTGACCAAACCATTTCAAAACACCCTCTTCTGCTCTCTCAACCACACTCTTTTTATTACCACACATTGCTTTGAAGAATGTATGTGAGAAATACTTAGAAAAGCAAATGGATTTGCATGTAGCATTTATGGATCTGGAGAAGGCATATGATAGAGTTGATAGAGATGCTCTGTGGAAGGTATTAAGAATATATGGTGTGGGAGGCAAGTTGTTAGAAGCAGTGAAAAGTTTTTATCGAAGATGTAAGGCATGTGTACGTGTAGGAAGAGAGGAAAGTGATTGGTTCTCAGTGAATGTAGGTTTGCGGCAGGGTTGTGTGATGTCTCCATGGTTCTTTAATTTGTTTATGGATGGGGTGGTTAGGGAGGTGAATGCAAGAGTTTTGGAAAGAGGGGCAAGTATGAAGTCTGTTGGATGAGAGAGCTTGGGAAGTGAGTCAGTTGTTGTTCGCTGATGATACAGCGCTGGTGGCTGATTCATGTGAGAAACTGCAGAAGCTGGTGACTGAGTTTGGTAAAGTGTGTGAAAGAAGAAAGTTAAGTGTAAATGTGAATAAGAGCAAGGTTATTAGGTACAGTAGGGTTGAGGGTCAAGTCAATTGGGAGGTGAGTTTGAATGGAGAAAAACTGGAGGAAGTGAAGAGTTTTAGATATCTGGGAGTGGATCTGGCAGCGGATGGAACCATGGAAGCGGAAGCGGATCATAGGATGGGGGAGGGGGCGAAAATTCTGGGAGCTTTGAAGAATGTGTGGAAGTCGAGAACATTATCTCGGAAAGCAAAAATGGGTATGTTTGAAGGAATAGTGGTTCCAACAATGTTGTATGGTTGCGAGGCGTGGGCTATGGATAGAGTTGTGCGCAGGAGGATGGATGTGCTGGAAATGAGATGTTTGAGGACAATGTGTGGTGTGAGATGGTTTGATCGAGTAAGTAACGTAAGAGTAAGAGTAAGAGAGATGTGTGGAAATAAAAAGAGCGTGGTTGAGAGAGCAGAAGAGGGTGTTTTGAAATGGTTCGGGCACATGGAGAGAATGAGTGAGGAAAGATTGACCAAGAGAATATATGTGTCGGAGGTGGAGGGAACGAGGAGAAGAGGGAGACCAAATTGGAGGTGGAAAGATGGAGTGAAAAAGATTTTGTGTGATCGGGGCCTGAACATGCAGGAGGGTGAAAGGAGGGCAAGGAATAGAGTGAATTGGAGCGATGTGGTATACCGGGGTTGACATGCTGTCAGTGGATTGAATCAAGGCATGTGAAGCGTCTGGGGTAAACCATGGAAAGCTGTGTAGGTATGTATATTTGCGTGTGTGGACGTATGTATATACATGTGTATGGGGGTGGGTTGGGCCATTTCTTTCGTCTGTTTCCTTGCGCTACCTCGCAAACGCGGGAGACAGCGACAAAGCAAAAAAAAAAAATAAAACAAAAAAAATCTCTCTTACCCTATTATTACTTACTCGATCAAACCACCTCACACCACATATTGTCCTCAAACATCTCATTTCCAACACATCCACCCTCCTCCGCACAACTCTATCCATAGCCCACACCTAACAACTATATAACATTGTTGGAACCACTATTCCTTCAAACATACCCATTTTTGCTTTCTGAGATAATGTTCTCGACTTCCACACATTCTTCAATGCTCCCAGAATTCCCCCCCCATGATTCACTTCCGCTTCCATGGTTCCATCCACTGCCAAATCCACTCCCAGATATCTAAAACACTTCACTTTCTCCAGTTTTTCTCCGTTCAAACTTACCTCCCAGTTGACTTGTCCCTCAACCCTACTGTACCTAATAACCTTGCTCTTATTCACATTTACTCTTAACTTTCTTCTTTCACACACTTTACCAAACTCAGTCACCAACTTCTGCAGTTTCTCACATGAATCAGCCACCAGCGCTGTATCTTCAGCGAACAACAACTGACTCACTTCCCAAGCTCTCTCATCCACAACAGACTGCAAACTTGCCCCTCTTTCCAAAACTCTTGCATTCACCTCACTAACAACCCCATCCATAAACAAATTAAACAACCATGGAGACATCACACACCCCTGCCGCAAACCTACATTCACTGAGAACCAATCACTTTTCTCTCTTCCTACACGTACACATGCCTTACATCCTCGATAAAAACTTTTCACCGCCTCCAACAACTTGCCTTCCACACCATATATTCTTAATACCTTCCATAGAGCATCTCTATTAACTCTATCATACGCCTTCTCCAGATCCATAAAAGCTACATACAAATCCATTTGCTTTTCTAAGTATTTCTCACATATATTCTTCAAAGCAAACACCTGATCCACAAATCCTCTACCACTTCTGAAACCACACTGCTCTTCCCCAACCTGATGCCCTGTACATGCCTTCACCCTCTCAATCATTACCCCCCCATATAACTTCCCAGGAATACTCAACAAACCCACGCCTCTGTAATTTGAGCACTCACTTTTATCCCCTTTGCCTTTGTACAATGGCACTATGCAAGCATTTCGCCAATCCTCAGGCACCTCACCATGAGTCATACATACATTAAATAACCTTACCAACCAGTCAATAATACAGTCACCCCCTTTTTTAATAAATTCCACTGCAATACCATCCATGTCATCAGTTATATTGAGACTACTCACCCTAAGAATTTGGCACCAGCAGGCTTTCATCTTCTGCAAAGCTTTTACTACCTCTTCTCTGTTTACCAGAGTAATACTCAGGAATAATGAATGGAAAAGGCTGAAGGGAAGGAACAAAAGACAAAAGTAATGGCAAGCAGGAGATGGGAGAAAGGATAGGTCAGTCACTGATAGGATACCTATCAATATGATGGCTAAAATCAAAACATATAAAGATACCAATGTATTATGAGACTTCTGATTAAGTCATGCTGTCAAAATCAAAGCAAATTTTATATATTCCAGTGCTGAGGAGGATTTAAACAATGTGCATGTCAGAGAATATGTAACATATCACATTTTGAAAATGGACATGATTGAAGGGAAAATCAAGCTATGCATATTAGCTGGTATCTAGCATCAATATCTTACAAAAGTGTATGTTCATCTGCTCTTGCCACTGCCTTGGTAAGGCAGGAAAGGGTGAAAAATGATACATATGAAAAAAAATCTATATCCAGATGCGCATACCACAGGTGTTCCTGTACTCTGTCTGTAAGTGGCAAAAACTGAGTCAAAAGTCACATTCAACAAGTCTCTAACATTGTCAGCAGATGATACTAAATATTGTTCAAATGCTTAGTGTCTATGAAGAGCCTTCCAGCTTCAAAGGAGCCCACCTTAACCTGATGCGGAACAGAATGCAGCCTTAAAGCTGCAGGAGTGCCAGTTTTAATGACATCTACTAAAAGCATAAATTATACTGCTACAGAAACACAAAGAGAAATATAATGTTACAAAAACAAAGGGGTTTTACATTAAACTGTCATAGGGTTGTGGAAATTAGAATCAATAAGGACAAAAACCTATTCATAAACTGCTAAGTAAATCCCCTAAGATAAAATATCGTATGCTCTAATAAAAAGGACCTGAAATAAATACTTCATACTATCCATGTCATCAGTTATATTGAGACTACTCACCCTAAGAATTTGGCACCAGCAGGCCCCATCTCAAGGATCCTTGAAGCAAGAGCTTCACCCTCCATGAGAGGTGGAGCATGGACTAGTTTATCCTTCTTCAAGTAACGGCATGTGACCCTCATTGGCATTGCAGCTTTTCGGGGTGGAATAATGACACGTACACCAGAATGCCTGCAGCCTCGCATGGCACCACCTCGAGCATCAACCATGAAGCTCACTAGGAATCTGTGATATTTAATCATCATCAAATTGGCCTAATCTTATTATGACTTGAAACTAAATACTTCATTGTTAATGAAACTTTTTCTTGCATAAAATCTTATTAAATAAATGAAGCATCATTCCAAGTTTTCAGTCTTTCTGTGCTACTTACAAGACAAAATATATTAATTTGAACAAGTGGGATGATTTACTGTGGATATCTTATTTTACAATTCATAAAAATATGTATCATATATTCCCATTTCAAGTGAAGTGAAAAATAAAGTTTTATATCAATGAATTGAATTGCAAACTTTTAAGATCTTTTTTATTTACATCAGACAAGTAATGCAATCATACACTAAAATCATGTAAAAAACATAAGGAAAAGCAATCAAACTATTCTGTACAAATACAGATTGCATCCTCTGCATTAAATCAGAGTTAAATGTTATTTACAAATCCAAAGCTAGTAGAATGTCTGAAATATGTGACATCATACTATCAAATCACAACTACAAGTTTGGAGAAGTTGCTGAAAAAGAATGCAATAAAATACTACTCAGAACCTAAAAAACACAAAACAAACCCAGGAAATATAGCTTTAGAATATTAGTGAATAATTTTTTAATACTGTAAATATAATACAGGTACAGTACACAAGAAATCTACACGCAGGCCAAAACTCTTAATACTCACGTCTTCCATGAGAGTTTGCTGTTACAAGAAGCGTGCAAGAAAAGGTTAGAAATGCACAATTAGTTACCAGCTGTAAAAAAGCCCCCAGACAAACAGGTAGGTTATGGTTAGCATATATAGGATGGAGAATGTTAGCACAAATAAATCATGTATGGTGTAGTATATATGACAGACTAGCAATCATATAATTTTTGAAAACATTATTGAGACCTCCTCCAATAACAGAAAAGAATGAACCTTTATTACTAACTTCAATTATGGACAATGTCACTTGCCTCAGTAACCCAGAATGTGGGGGGGAAGGAAAAGCTATCACCAAATGCAGAAAATCCCTAAGAAATTTACAAGAAGATAAACCATTCTGATACAACAGAATCTATTGATAAAACTGCACAAGAGTAATATGCTTAACTCACAACAGCAGTGTAGTCTTTATTAACATGCCTCATATACTTTCAATTTTCCAAGATAATTTCATTTGGTCATAATCATTACAGGTGTAAGGTATGTAAACATCTTAAATTCCTCTTGCATATGAGGGCCAATTTTCATCTTGCTTCAGGTAATGCTTTTTATAATATAATACTTACAGTAAATGCTACCATTCTGTAGATTTATTCCAAAGAGTAAAATTCTAAGTTAAGAACTATTTTTTCGTGATACAAAATCAAAATAAAAAAATATGAGGTAAAATCACCTAATTATCTTGTACACCTTGCCTCATTGGCTTAAAATGAATCTACAGCAAAGAAGTATGTAGAGATACACTGCAAGCAATATCATAATCTCCCTTCAGCAAAAACTTCTGATTAGTTGAAGTTCCCTTCAACAAAAACATTTGATCAGGTACTATATCACATTCTATGTTAACTTCATGCTCAACTTTCATTAACCCTGCATCATGGAAGCTTGATAAAGCAATTCCTATGGTATTTGTGCTGAAAGTCTGTAAGTGAATTTTACATATATACCAAAGCCATATTTTCTATTATGAATTAAAAACACCTGTTGTCCTTTGTTTCAGCTGGGCATTTCTGCCATGAGAAAATTAAAGTGGTTTCCCTTGGAAGTCTTCCTTTCTAAACAAGATCAATTTAAGCAATGTTTGAGAAATTCTGTTATACATGTGCAATGCCATTAGTTGCAATCATAAAGAACTTTTGGTTTAATTAGTATTTGGGAAAATCATCTCTTGCTTGTTCAAAGAGAGAAGAATAAGATTTCATCTACCATCTACCAGTCTTACTCTATATCTCATCAGGATAAAAGGGACAAAAGTTTTCTTTTCTTCCCACAAGCATCCAATAATCACACAAAATTATTAAAGGCAACATGCTCTGTACATCACATGCTCAATCCATCTCATCATATTCAAGAAAGATCCTTCTCTCTCTTGATAAATGGTGTCCTTGGATATAATAAAAAGGCACTCTATCATTGCATTAAAAAAGGCAATGAACATCTATAAGCTAAATAATTATATCTACAACACAAAAATCTATAAAAAAAGTTCCTCTATCAATCTTACTGAAATCTAAATGAAGTAGGATTAATCTGAGACACCACTCATACAAGAATGAAGAAACATTACAGTAAGGGGAAATGGCCACAGGTCTACAGCTTTCACTTAGGCAAATCTAAGTACTCACAAAACCTGTACAAAATTACCTCATAGACAAGACCTATTACATTACTCAATAGCACTTTATGAAGAAAAAAGATAATGTGACTTGAAAAACACATCAAAGAAAACTTATCTAAACTACAATATAAACATGTACAGCACATCAAGTACTCCTTAAGAGAAATAAATATGAAATTTTCTACACATATACGTAATTCTTTTTTCATACAGATTCTCCATCTCCTGGATTAGTGAGGTAGCACCCAAGAGCAGATGACTGAGCCTTAAGGAGAAAACTCCTAACTTAGCCCTCTTCTCCATTCCTTCTTTTGGAAAAAAAAACTGTAGGGGAGAATTTCCAGCCCCCTGCTCCTACCCCGTTCAGTTGCCTTCTATGACAGGGAAAAAGTGGGCAGTGTTTTCCACCTTATCCCAAAGGACTTTTTAAAAGGGGAAGGAGCTGGGGGCTGGAAATCCTCCCCTCTCGTTTTTAGTCCCTCGAGGGCTGATTCGGGTGAGAAACTGCAGAAGCTGGTGACTGAGTTTGGTAAAGTGTGTGAAAGAAGAAAGCTGAAAGTAAATGTGAATAAGAGCAAGGTTATTAGGTACAGTAGGGTTGAGGGACAAGTCAATTGGGAGGTACGTTTAAATGGAGAAAAACTGGAGGAAGTGAAGTGTTTTAGATATCTGGGAGTGGATTTGGCAGCAGATGGAACCATGGAAGCGGAAGTAAATCTTAGGGTGGGGGAGGGGGCGAAAGTTCTGGGAGCGTTGATAAAAATGTGTGGAAGTCAAGAAAGTTATCTTGGAATACAAAAATGGGCATGTTTGAAGGAATAGTGTTCCAACAATGTTATATGGTTGTGAGGCGTGGGCTATAGATAGAGCTGTGCGTAGGATGGTGGATGTGCTGGAAATGAGAAGTTTGAGGACAATATGTGGTGTGAGGTGGTTTGATTGAGTAAGTAGTGAAAGGGTAAGAGAGATGTGTGGTAATAAAAAGAGTGTGGTTGAGAGAGCAGAAGAGGGTGCTTTGAAATGGTTTGGTCACATGGAGAAAATGAGTGAGGAAAGATTGACACATAAGATATATGTGTCAGAGGTGGAGGGAATGAGGAGAAGTGGGAGACCAAATTGGAGGTGGAAAGATGGATTGAAAAAGATTTTGAGTGATCGGGCCCTGAACATGCAGGAGGGTGAAAGGCATGTGAGGAATAGAGTGAATTGGAACGATGTGGTTTACCGGGGTCAACATGCTGTTAATGGATTGAACCAGGGCATATGAAGCGTCTGGGGTAAACCATGGAAAGTTCTGTGGGGCCTGGATGTGGAAAGGGAGCTGTGGTTTCGGCGCATTATTACATGACAGCTAGAGACTGAGTGTGAACAAATGTGGCCTTTGTTGTCTTTTCCTAGTGCTACCTCGGGCACATGCGGGCGGAGGGTGGTTGTCATTTCATGTGTGGTGGGGTGGCGACGGGAATGAATAAGGGCAGACAGTATGAATTATGTACATGTGTACATATGCATATGACTGAGTGTGTATATATATGTATACGCTGAGATGTATAGGTATGTATATGTGGTGTGTGTGGACGTGTATGCATATACATGTCTATGTGGGTGGGTTGGGCCATTCTTTCGTCTGTTTTCTTGTGCTACCTCACTAACACAGGAGACAGTGACAAAGTATATTAAATGAATATAAATTATATAAATTATATAAAAGAAAGAGACAGGAGGTCAAGAGAAAGGTGCAAGAGGTGAAAAAGAGGGCAAATGAGAGTTGGGGTGAGAGAGTATCATTAAATTTTAGGGAGAATAAAAAGATGTTCTGGAAGGAGGTAAATAAAGTGAGAAGACAAGGGGGCAAATGGGAACGTCAGTGAAGGGCGCAAATGGGGAGGTGATAACAAGTAGTGGTGATGTGAGAAGGAGATGGAGTGAGTATTTTGAAGGTTTATTGAATGTGTTTGATAATGGAGTGGCAGATATAGGGTGCTTTGGACGAGGTGGTGTGCAAAGTGAGAGGGTTAGGGAAAATGATTTGGTAAACACAGAGGAGGTAGTAAAAGCTTTGCGGAAGATGAAAGCCGGCAAGGCAGAAGGTTTGAATGGTATTGCAGTGGAATTTATTAAAAAAGGGGGTGAATGTATTATTGACTGGTTGGTAAGGTTATCTAATGTATGTATGACTCATGGTGAGGTGCCTGAGAATTGGCAGAATGCATGCATAGCGCCATTGTACAAAGGCAAAGGGGATAAGAGTGAGTGCTCAAATTACAGAGGTATAAGTTTGTTGATTATTCCTGGAAAATTATATGGGAGGGTATTGATTGAGAGGGTGAAGGCATGTACAGAACATCAGATTAGGGAAGAGCAGTGTGGTTTCAGAAGTGGTAGAGGATGTGTGGATCAGGTGTTTGCTTTGAAGAATGTATGTGAGAAATACTTAGAAAAGCAAATGGATTTGTATGTAGCATTTATGGATCTGGAGAAGGCATATGATAGAGTTGATAGAGATGCTCTGTGGAAGGTATTAAGAATATATGGTGTGGGAGTCAAGTTGTTAGAAGCAGTGAAAAGTTTTTACTGAGGATGTAAGGCATGTGTACGTGTAGGAAGAGAGGAAAGTGATTGGTTCTAAGTGAATGTAGGTTTGCGGCAGGGGTGTGTGATGTCTCCATGGTTGTTTAATTTGTTTATGGATGGGGTTGCTAGGGAGGTGAATGCAAGAGTTTTGGAAAGAGGGGCAAGTATGAAGTCTGTTGTGGATGAGAGAGCTTGGGAAGTGAATCAGTTGTTGTTCGCTGATGATACAGCGCTGGTGGCTGATTCATGTGAGAAACTGCAGAAGCTGGTGACTGAGTTTGGTAAAGTGTGTGAAAGAAGAAAGTTAAGAGTAAATGTGAATAAGAGCAAGGTTATTAGGTACAGTAGGGTTGAGGGTCAAGTCAATTGGGAGGTGAGTTTGAATGGAGAAAAACTGGAGGAAGTGAAGTGTTTTAGATATCTGGGAGTGGATCTGGCAGCGGATGGAACCATGGAAGCGGAAGTGGATCATAGGGTGGGGGAGGGGGCGAAAATTCTGGGAGCCTTGAAGAATGTGTGGAAGTCGAGAACATTATCTCGGAAAGCAAAAATGGGTATGTTTGAAGGAATAGTGGTTCCAACAATGTTGTATGGTTGCGAGGTGTGGACTATGGATAGAGTTGTGCGCAGGAGGATGGATGTGCTGGAAATGAGATGTTTGAGGACAATGTGTGGTGTGAGGTGGTTTGATCGAGTAAGTAACGTAAGGGTAAGAGAGATGTGTGGAAGTAAAAAGAGCGTGGTTGAAAGAGCAGAAGAGGGTGTTTTGAAATGGTTTGGGCACATGGAGAGAATGAGTGAGGAAAGATTGACCAAGAGGATATATGTGTCGGAGGTGGAGGGAACGAGGAGAAGAGGGAGACCAAATTGGAGGTGGAAAGATGGAGTGAAAAAGATTTTGTGTGATCAGGGCCTGAACATGCAGGAGGGTGAAAGGAGGGCAAGGAATACAGTGAATTGGATCGATGTGGTATACCGGGGCTGACGTGCTGTCAGTGGATTGAATCAAGGCATGTGAAGCGTCTGGGGTAAACCATGGAAAGCTGTGTAGGTATGTATATTTGCGTGTGTGGACGTATGTATATACATGTGTATGGGGGTGGGTTGGGCCATTTCTTTTGTCTGTTTCCTTGCGCTACCTGGCAAACGCGGGAGACAGCGACAAAGCAAAAAAAAAAAAAAATATATATATATATATATATATATATATATATATATATATATATATATATATATATATATATAAGAATACTTTCCACGCATTCCTAGCGTGTCGTAGAAAGCGACTAGAGGGGACGGGAGCGGGGGGCCAGAAATCCACCCCTCCTTGTATTTTTTTTAACTTTCTAAAATGGGAAACAGAAGAAGGAGTCACGCAGGGAGTGCTCATCCTCCTCGAAGGCTCAGATTGGGGTGCCTAAATGTGTGTGGATGTAACCAAGATGTGAAAAAAGGAGAGATAGGTATTATGTTTGAGGAAAGGAACCTGGATGTTTTGGCTCTGAGTGAAACGAAGCTCAACGGTAAAGGGGAAGAGTGGTTTGGGAATGTCTTGGGAGTAAAGTCAGGGGTTAGTGAGAAGACAAGAGCAAGGGAAAGAGTAGCAATACTCCTGAAACAGGAGTTGTGGGAGTATGTGATACAATGTAAGAAAGTAAATTCTCGATTAATATGGATAAAACTGAAAGTTGATGGAGAGAGATGGGTGATTATTGGTGCATATGCACCTGGGCATGAGAAGAAAGATCATGGGAGGCAAGTGTTTTGGGAGCAGCTGAATGAGTGTGTTAGTGGTTTTGATGCACGAGACCAGGTTATAGTGATGGGTGATTTGAATGCAAAGGTGAGTAATGTGGCAGTTGAGGGAATAATTGGTATACATGGGGTGTTCAGTGTTGTAAATGGAAATGGTGAAGAGCTTGTAGATTTATGTGCTGAAAAAGGACTGATGATTGGGAATACCTGGTTTAAAAAGCGAGATATACATAAGTATACTTATGTAAGTAGGAGAGATGGCCAGAGAGCGTTATTGGATTACGTGTTAATTGACAGGCGCGCGAAAGAGAGACTTTTGGATGTTAATGTGCTGAGAGGTGCAACTGGAGGGATGTCTGATCATTATCTTGTGGAGGCTAAGGTGAAGATTTGTATGAGTTTTCAGAAAAGAAGAGTGAATGTTAGGGTGAAGAGGGTGGTGAGAGTAAGTGAGCTTGGGAAGGAGACTTGTGTGAGGAAGTACCAGGAGAGACTGAGTACAGAATGGAAAAAGGTGAGAACAATGGAAGTAAGGGGAGTGGGGGAGGAATGGGATGTATTTAGGGAATCAGTGATGGATTGCGCAAAAGATGCTTGTGGCATGAGAAGAGTGGGAGGTGGGTTGATTAGAAAGGGTAGTGAGTGGTGGGATGAAGAAGTAAGATTATTAGTGAAAGAGAAGAGAGAGGCATTTGGACGATTTTTGCAGGGAAAAAATGAAATTGAGTGGGAGATGTATAAAAGAGAGACAGGAGGTCAAGAGAAAGGTGCAAGAGGTGAAAAAGAGGGCAAATGAGAGTTGGGGTGAGAGAGTATCATTAAATTTTAGGCAGAATAAAAAGATGTTTTGGAAGGAGGTAAATAAAGTGCGTAAGACAAGGGAGCAAATGGGAACTTCAGTGAAGGGGGCAAATGGGGAGGTGATAACAAGTAGTGGTGATGTGAGAAGGAGATGGAGTGAGTATTTTGAAGGTTTGTTGAATGTGTTTGATGATAGAGTGGCAGATATAGGGTGTTTTGGTCGAGGTGGTGTGCAAAGTGAGAGGGTTAGGGAAGATGATTTGGTAAACAGAGAAGAGGTAGTAAAAGCTTTGCGGAAGATGAAAGCCGGCAAGGCAGCAGGTTTGGATGGTATTGCAGTGGAATTTATTAAAATAGGGGGTGACTGTATTGTTGACTGGTTGGTAAGGTTATTTAATGTATGTATGACTTATGGTGAGGTGCCTGAGGATTGGCGGAATGCGTGCATAGTGCCATTGTACAAAGGCAAAGGGGATAAGAGTGAGTGCTCAAATTACAGAGGTATAAGTTTGTTGAGTATTCCTGGTAAATTATATGGGAGGATATTGATTGAGAGGGTGAAGGCATGTACAGAGCATCAGATTGGGGAAGAGCAGTGTGGTTTCAGAAGTGGTAGAGGATGTGTGGATCAGGTGTTTGCTTTGAAGAATGTATGTGAGAAATACTTAGAAAAGCAAATGGATTTGTATGTAGCATTTATGGATCTGGAGAAGGCATATGATAGAGTTGATAGAGATGCTCTGAGGAAAGGTATTAAGAATATATGGTGTGGGAGGCAAGTTGTTAGAAGCAGTGAAAAGTTTTTATCATGGATGTAAGGCATGTGTACGTGTAGGAAGAGAGGAAAGTGATTGGTTCTCAGTGAATGTAGGTTTGCGGCAGGGGTGTGTGATGTCTCCATGGTTGTTTCATTTGTTTATGGATGGGGTTGCTAGGGAGGTGAATGCAAGAGTTTTGGAAAGAGGGGCAAGTATGAAGTCTGTTGGGGATGAGAGAGCTTGGGAAGTGAGTCAGTTGTTGTTCGCTGATGATACAGCGCTGGTGGCTGATTCATTTGAGAAACTGCAGAAGCTGGTGACTGAGTTTGGTAAAGTGTGTGAAAGAAGAAAGTTAAGAGTAAATGTGAATAAGAGCAAGGTTATTAGGTACAGTAGGGTTGAGGGTCAAGTCAATTGGGAGGTAAGTTTGAATGTTGAAAAACTGGAGGAAGTAAAGTGTTTTAGATATCTGGGAGTGGATCTGGCAGCGGATGGAACCATGGAAGCGGAAGTGAATCATAGGGTGGGGGAGGGGGCGAAAATCCTGGGAGCCTTGAAGAATGTGTGGAAGTCGAGAACATTATCTCGGAAAGCAAAAATGGCTATTTGAAGGAATAGTGGTTCCAACAATGTTGTATGGTTGCGAGGCATGGACTATGGATAGAGTTGTGCGCAGGAGGGTGGATGTGCTGGAAATGAGATGTTTGAGGACATTGTGTGGCGTGAGGTGGTTTGATCGAGTAAGTAATGTAAGGGTAAGAGAGATGTGTGGAAATAAAAAGAGCGTGGTTGAGAGAGCAGAAGAGGGTGTTTTGAAATGGTTTGGGCACATGGAGAGAATGAGTGAGGAAAGATTGACCAAGAGGAAATATGTGTCGGAGGTGGAGGGAACGAGGAGAAGTGGGAGACCAAATTGGAGGTGGAAAGATGGAGTGAAAAAGATTTTGAGTGATCGCGGCCTGAACATGCAGGAGGGTGAAAGGCAGGCAAGGAATAGAGTGAATTGGATCGATGTGGTATACCGGGGTTGACGTGCAGTCAGTGGATTGAATCTGGGCATGTGAAGCGTCTGGGGTAATCCACAGAAAGTTGTGTGGGGCCTGGATTTGGAAAGGGAGCTGTGGTTTCGGGTATTATTGCATGACAGCTAGAGACTGAGTGTGAACGAATGGGGCCTTTGTTGTCTTTTCCTACCGCTACCTCGCACACATGAGGGGGGAGGGGGATGGTATTCCATGTGTGGTGAGGTGACGATGGGAATGAATAAAGGCAGACAGTGTGAATTGTGTGCATGGGTATATATGTATGTGTCTGTGTGTGTATATATATGTGTACATTGAGATGTATAGGTATGTATATTTTGTGTGTGTGGACGTGTATGTATATACATGTGTATGGGGGTGGGTTGGGCCATTTCTTTCGTCTGTTTCCTTGGGCTACCTCGCAAACGCAGGAGACAGCAACAAAGCAAAATAAATAAATATATAAATATTATTATCATAATTGCTGTTTCTAGTGTTGGTGAGGAAGTGCCAGGAAACAGACGGAGAATGACCCATCCACTCATATACATATACATGTATACATAATTTTGTGCGTGATCAAGTATATTCTTAAGAGTCCACGGGAAAAATGAAATGCGATAAGTTCCCAAGTGCACTTTCGTGTAATAATCACATCATCAGGGGAGACACAAGAGAGAAATATAACAGTGAATTGATATACAAAGAGACGTAGATAGGATGCCATTTGGTAAACATGCGATTGTCCAAGACAGACAACGAGCGTATCGTATACTTATTATTTTACAATAATATACCATGTTTCATTTTCCCCGTGGACTCTTAAGAATATGTACATAAATGCCCATATACACACATATACATATCAATATATATACATACACACACACTGACATATACATGTACATATTCATACTTGCTTGCCTTCATCTATTCCTGGCACCACCCTACCCCACAGGAAACCACATTGCTACCCCGGACTTTGCCTGCAGGAAGTTACAAAGCAAGTAAAAACTCATCTTTAGTGAGACTGTTTCACTGGGAGTAAAGTCTCATCTAAGAACTTCGTACTCTAAAGAATTTCACTTTCCCTGCTAATTTTTCACAACTGGCTGCCATGCCAGAGTCACTCTATGACTTCACACCTAAAACACTTAAAATCTACAATGGACTTCCTCAAGGAGCAGTTCTCTCTCTAACTCTCTTCCTGCATGACCTCCCATTAACTCAGGTAAGCATCAACATCAAGGTCCTTTCATATGTACACAACCTCACAATTACATCATAAAACCTTGACCACAGCAGCATCATAAAACATGCAGCAATACACTTCACTATTCGACGATGATTCTTCAATAACGGAATGTCTGCATCTCCACAAATTTTTTTACTCATCATCATCAAACATGCAGCAATATACTACACAATTGGAACAATGGCTCACCAAGAACATCTAAATCTTCACAGAAGTCTTCAGTCACCCTTTTAATGCCACAAAGAAATTAATCCAGCTCACACCCTTCAGGCATGAAGAATGGACAGTCATTCCTACTGGGGAAAAAAAAATTCTAGGCATCCCATATGACGCACACACAAGAAATTCACTCCCTTTTTAAAAAACATTCAACTCAAAAAGAAGTGCCCTTAGAACACTAGCTAGCACCAAATTTTGACAAGGCAGAGAATCCCTAAACATACTACACAAACAATTCATCCATTCCATTTTACATTCTGCCTCAACTGTCTGGTTTTCCACCCCCTCAAAAGCAAATATAACGAATGTGCAAACCATACAAAATATAGTCCATTCAGAGCATTTGCTACCAGCCTGGTAACCAAAAAGACACATTACCTTCACAATGAAACAAATCTCCTCCAAACACAGTCCAACCTTAGCATCAGTAGCACTCAATTCTATGCAAAAGCACTGAAACCATCACACCCAAACCACTTTATAACTAATCACTAAACCACACAAAGAAATAAAAAGTCTATCTCTGCCTCACATTTAAAGCTAACTCTTCAGTAACCTCTAATCACAGATCCCCCCACCCTCCTGAAAATTAGAATACTGACAAAACACATACACAGTGAACTAACCTGACAAGCACTAAACAATTGACCTCCAAACTCAGATATAAACTACAACCCACTTGACATACACCCATTAGAAACCATACTACCCACTGAAACATGAGTCACAGTCTCCCATCTACCCTATGAATGTCTTCCAAACTACCAACACCATCTTAAAATAAGCCATGACTCTACATGCCCACAATGCAACTACCATAAAGGAGGCATCAAACACTACAACTCAACTGCCCTGCACTCTCAGCATAAGAAAACACATGCAACACTTTATATATATCATTATCATCATCTTACTATCATACTTGATCGCAATTTCCTGCATCAGCGACGTAGCACCAGGAAACAAATGAAGACTGATCCACTCATACACACACATGCTGATACCAAGAGAGAAATGAAATACGACAAGTTCCAAAGTGGACTTTTGTGTAATGATCACATCATCAGGGGTGGTAAAAGAATGAGACAGAACAGTCAGTTGATATAAAAGGAAGAGACATAGCTAAGATGCCATTAGTAAATATGCTATACTGGATGGTGGTGTTCAGGTCTGGCATAATGCCTGTCATAAAATTTTCATTATGTGGACAGAGAAGGGAATTATTTACAAATTTTGTTTATAACAAAGCTATCCATTTGTATAGACCTTCACTAATATTAATGTTACAATTCTTTGTGCATTTAATAATAAAAGATTCAATGATATTCACATGGTAAAGGAGTTACAGTTTATAACCGAATTAGTGCCGGGAAACAGTCAAAGAAAGGCTCATCCACTCATACACATATATATATACATAAATGCCCATACATGCACATATACATATCAACATACACACATATACATATAAACATAGTCACACTTGCTTGCCCTCATCCATTCCCAGTGTCACCCCGCCCCACAGGAAACAACATCATTACCCCCTGCTTCAGCCAAGCAGCGCCAGGAAAACAGAAAAAAAAAGGCCACATTCATTCACACTCAGTCTCTAGCTGTTGTGTGTAATGCACTGAAACCACACCTCCCTATCCACATCCAGGCCCCACAGACCTCTCCATGGTTTACCCTGAACATTTCACATGCCCTGGCTCAGTCCATTATATACACCTTACCTTCCTCCCTCAGGTGTCCCTTCTATATATGCACATATTTATATATATAGTTTATTCAAGTTTTCACAAAACTGGTGAAAATCTGTATATAACAAAGTCAAGGTATCAAATCTTGTCTAGAGGAAATCAAAAGCCCATATAACAAGGTTCTCACTTTTCTCCAACAGCAAGACCCCTGTTATATGCACTAATTGTCAGGAATAGACTGGGAAAATGCAGGCAAGCAGGGATATAAAGGAAAAACAAATGATTATCACTGATTCATAATGTTCCAACAAAAAATTTGTTGCAAAGCAAATCAATTTAGAATACAGTTGTACACTAGATCCCTGGTAATCATAATACTTCTGATAATGCAAACAAGTTCATATAACATTCAGTTACAGTGCACACAAAGATACAATGGCAAACAAAGCTTTAGTCTTAGCAACAAATTTGAAATTGGGCCATATATTTTTTTAAAGGAGCATGTTGGAGACAAGGATGCGTGATGTGAGCGTGCCAACCTGTCTCGCCACATGCCCGAAGTGTTGGTCCCAGATGATAGACAGGACGCCAGGCTGTTCAGGCTCACTCTGCAACCCCCAAGGCCAGGTCAAGTAGGCTCACAATTAACACAGCAGAACATTACACCAGCCCCGAGCACTCAGGCATAGGACCCAATCCACCCAGGTACTATACCATACCCTAAGTGCTGGTATAAATAAGTGCATCCCAATTGTTAAGCCACCAAATCATCATTTCTTCTTACAGCTCTAGTGCACACACAAATCAAGCTTCAAAGAATTCATTGCCAAACTAAGCCAAAATCATTATATGACATATAACAAGTGCTGGATAAAGAAGGGTACATTTAGCTTGATAGGTAAGAAACACAAATAATTTTATGAATTTTGCAAAAACCTAAAAGTTATAGTGCTCATGAAATTAGCATCAACAGCAAACAGGGTAGGATAAAGGAGTAACCATGAATAATAAGCATTAACAATTCTACAACCTATTATCATAAATCTCTTATAAGTAACACAGCAAATCACATAACCAGGCAACAATCAATGCTCCTCAGCTGCACTGCTACCCTATAATATGATCTACCGTTGTTTGACTGCCATTATACTGTGGGAGGAGAGTGAAGAGGAGTAGTGAAGCCCGTCACAATACACAGCCAAGACTGAGCCAGCCGTGGACTTTCTCTACGTGTCTCACAGATTCTATTTCTGGCACCTGGCAGTGGCTTTTTCAAGGGTGATCTCAGAGCCTGGCTTCACAAGTGGCCATCTTTATCCACATCACTAATGATATTTAACCTCATAATTCAATTAACTGATATCAATATTTCTATAACTGAGGGATTCAGAAGCTATAAAATACTAATGATAATTTTGCTCACACAACAAACAAAATCCCTAAGCAAAGCTTGTGATAATGTACATAAGAAAAGATAAGAGTGAAAAGTTTTGAAACACTGGTTGTTAGTTGTCAAAAAAGCCCATACAGAATATAGCTATAATTGAGTTTTCAAGTTGCCCAACAGAGCTTTCCCAGACAAGAGATATCCCAGCAAAACAGCTTGTCCCACAGATCGAAGCAACAGGACATTAGTTATTTTAGTTCTTCCAATGCCCTGTTTTACCTTCTAAAATATGGCCAACCATTCTCCGGAGTTTCAGAGTCGTTGGTGAGAAACGAGTACACTGATGATCGATTGCCACTTCCCAAACTCTGAAAACTCTTGTAGCTGGACCAACCAATGGAGAATAAATACATTGTCATAAAATTTAACACACATTGCCAGCTGTATCATCATTGCTACTAAAGAAGCTTAAAAATTGATCAAACCTTTTCCACCAGGTCCTTGGTATTTTTTTAGATTCACTAGTGTATCTACAGTGTTGGCTCATAAAAAAAAATGTACATGCTACTACAGGACAGAACATACAAGGACAGTGTATTGTTAGTGCTGAAGTGAGTATTGAAATATTTCCTGTGCTTACAACTATATTAACTAATCAATTAATATCAAAATAATAAAACACTGTCTCATGAAAACCAGTCCAAGAAAACCTAACAGCTCATAAAGAATACTAATTCCAAATAACATTTGAGATAATATGGGAAATGAGAAGCAGGAAACAAGTAATGTATCTCTGGATCCATTTTTATATATTCCTAAAAGGTACAAATCAGTTAATCTACAAAAATACAATAAAATGAAATTTTTTCTCAGTCTGATGAGTATTTCATGAGACTATTGCACCACACACTGGCTGAATTTACATGTGGGTATTTCAAAATCTAAACTAATTGATCAGTTAAAGACTGAACAAGGACATTGAGACTGACAAACTTCACATTTGATTGAAAGATGGGTACACAAAGAGTGAAATCCTTAAACCACTTGCAAGCACAGCCAAAGTAAGTATGAAAAGTAAACTAATGGCAAGGTTGTGAACATGTTCTGGCAAACATCCAACACAACACTTGAGTTGAAATCTCACTCCACACGAGGGTAAACTGGGTAAGGAATGAAAGACAGACCATGATAACAAGTGAGTGATTCTTGAACTATGCTTAAAGTACCGGTTCACCTAGCTGCAAAATGCCTCCATGAAATTGAAACAAATGATACTCTAGTACTAACAAGACAGGTTAAATGCTTAATCTCAATACCACAATCTATATATCATATATTATAATTATCTATCTATCTACCTATACATAAAACCACTTTCTGCCATAGGACTCCCTTCCATCCATATTGGTAAATACATAGTTAAACAAATGAATAATAATAATAATAATAATAATAATAATAATAATAATAACAATAATAATGATAATAATAACAACAATAAAAATAATGGTGGAGGGGGCAAAGGTTCTGGGAGCGTTGAAGAATGTGTGAAAGGCGAGAACGATATCTTGGCGAGTAAAAATGGGATTGTTTGAAGGAATAGTGGTTCCAACAATGTTATATGGTTGTGAGGCATGGGCTATAGATAGGGTTGTGAGAAGGAGGATGGATGTGTTGGAAATGAGATGTTTGAGGATACTATGTGGCATGAGGTGGTTTGATCGAGTAAGTAGTGAAAGGGTAAGAGAGATGTGTGGTAAAAAAAGGGGTGTGCTTGAGTGAGCTGAAGAGGGTGTATTGAAATGGTTTGGTCACATGGAGAAAATGAGTGAGGAAAGATTGACAAAGAGGATATATGTGTCAGGGGTGAAGGGAACAAGGAGAAGTGGGAGACAAAATTGGAGGTGGAAGGATGGAGTGAAAAAGATTTTGAGCGATCAGGGCCTGAACATACAGGAGGGTGAAAGGCATGCAAGGAATGGAGTAAATTGGAACGCTGTCATATATTGGGGTCGATGTGCTGTTAATGGATTGAACCAGGGCATGTGAAGCATCTGGGGTTAAGTATGGAAGGTTTTGTGGGCCTGGATGTGGAAAGGGAGCTATGGTTTCGGTGCATTATACATGACAGCTAGAGACTGAGTGTGAATGAATGTGGCCTTTGTTGTCTTTTCCTAGCACTACCTTGCATGCATGCAGGGGAGGGGAGTGCCATTTCATGTGTGGCGGGGTTGCAGTGGGAATAGATGAAGGCATGTATGAATATGTACATGTGTATATATGTATATGGCTGTGTATGTATATATATGTATATGTTGTAATGTATAGGTATGTATATGTGTGCGTAAGGGCATTTATGTATATACATGTGTATGTGGGTAGGTTGGGCCATTCTTTCATCAGTTTCCTTGCACTACCTCGCTAACGCAGAGACAGTGACAAAATATAAAAAAAAAATTTTATTTGCTTTGTTGCTGTCTCCTGCGTTAGCGAGGTAGCGAAAGGAAACAGACAAAAGAATGGCCCAACCCACCCACATACACATGTATATACAAACACGTCCACACATGCACATATACATACCTATACATCTCAACGTATACATATATATACGCACACAGACATATACATATATATACATATGTACATAATTCATACTGTCTGCCCTTATTCATTCCCGTTGCCACCCTGCCACACATGAAATGACAACCCCCTCCCACGCATGTGCACGAGGTAGCACTAGGAAAAGAATGCAAAGGACACATTCGTTCACACTTAGTCTCTAGCTCTCATGTATAATGCCCCGAAACCACAGCTCCCTTTCCACATCCAGGCCCCACAGAACTTTCCATGGTTCACCCCAGACACTTCACATGCCCTGGTTCAATCTACTGACAGCACATCGACCCCAGTATACCACATCGTTCCAATTCACTTTATTCCTTGTACGCCTTTCACCCTCATGCATGTTCAGGCCCTGATCACTCAAAATCTTTTTCACTCCATCTTTCCACCTCCAATTTGGTCTCCCACTTCTCCTCGTTCCCTCCACTTCTGACACATATCCTCTTGGTCAATCTTGACACATATATCCTCTTGGTCAATCTTTCCTCACTCATTCTCTCCATGTGACCAAACCATTTCAAAACATCCTCTTCTGTTCTCTCAACCACACTCTTTTTATAACCACACATCTCTCCTACAGTTTCATTACTTACTCAATCAAAACACCTCACACCACATACTGTCCTCAAACATCTCATTTCCAGCACATCCACCCTCCTTCGCACAACTCTATCTATAGCCCACGCCTCAGTACCATATAACATTGTGGGAACCTCTATTCCTTCAAACATACCTGTTTTTGCTTTCTGAGATAATAATATGGTATTTAGATTAGTACTGATATTCAGCATTTGAGCTCATATGTAGCAGTGGGATTACTGGGGAGAAAAATTTATTGATAGTAACCCAGAACAAATTTCTATCAAACAGTCCTAGTGTTACTGTGGGTCCTTTAAAAGTCTCTTGCAGCTCAAGGATGCACTACATCCAGTAGCATAAAAATGTTGACTTTGTAGGAGAGAAATTCTTTGATGAGATAGTACATTCAATGGTGCAGCCTCATCAAACATACCTTTTCACTCACTATATAACCTCAAGCAGGGAGAGTATATATATTTAGATGATTTTTGCAGGGAAATAGTGCAAATGACTGGTATATGTATAAAAGAAAGAGGCAAGAGGTCAAGAGAAAGGTGCAAGAGGTGAAACAGAGAGCAAATGAGAGTTGCGGTGAGAGAGTATCATTAAATTTTAGGGAGAATAAAAAGATGTTTTGGAAGGAGGTAAAGTGCGTAAGACGAGAACAAATGGGAACATCAGTGAAGGGGGCAAATGGGGAGGTAACAACAAGTAGTGGTGAAGTGAGAGGGAGATGGAGAGTATCTTGAAGGTTAGTTGAATGTGTTTGATGATAGAGTGGCAGATATAGGGTGTTTTGGTCGAGGTGGAGTGCTAAGTGAGAGGGTCAGGAAGTATGATTTGATAAACAGAGAAGAGGTAGTGAAAGCTTTGCGGAAGATGAAAGCTGGCAAGGCAGCGGAGTGCCAGAGGATTGGTGGAATGCTTGCATGTTGCCATTGTACAAAGGCAAAGGGGATAAAGGTGAGTGTTCATATTACAAAGGTATACGTTTGTTGAGTATTCCTGGGAAATCATATAGGAGGGTACTGATTGAGAGGGTAAAGGAATGTACAGAGCATCAGATTGGAGAAGAGCAGTGTAGTTTCAGAAGTGGTAGAGGATGTGTGGATCAGGTGTTTGCTTTGAAGAGTGTGTGTGAAAAATACTTAGAAAAACAGATGGATTTGTATGTAGTATTTATGGATCTGGAGAAGGCATATGATAAGAGTTGATAGAGATGCTCTGTGGAAGGTATCAAGAGTATATGGTGTGGGTGGTAAGTTGCTAGAAGCAGTGATAAGTTTTTATCGTGGATGTAAGGCATGTGTACGAGTAGGAAGAGAGGAAAGAGATTGGTTCTCAGTGAATGTTGGTTAGTGGCAGGGGTGCATGAAGTCTCCATGGTGGTTTAATTTGTTTATGGATGGGGTTGTTAGGGAGGTGAATGCAAGAGTTTTGGAGAGAGGGCCAAGTATGCAGTCTGTTGTGGACAAGAGGGCTTGGGAAGTGAGTCAGTTGTTGTTCACTGATGATACAGCACTGGTGGCTGATTCAGGTGAGAAACTGCAGAAGTTGGTGAGTGAGTTTGGTAAAAGAAAGAAGAAAGCTAAGAGTAAATGTGAATAAGAGCAAGGTTATTCATTTCAATTGGGAGGTAAGTTTGAATGGAGAAAAACTGGAGGTAGTGAAGTGTTTTAGATATCTGGGAGTGGATTTGGCAGCGGATGGAACAATGGAAGCAGAAGTGAGTCACAGGGTGGGGGTGATGGCAAAGGTTCAGGGAGCGTTGAAGAATGTGTGGAAGGCGAGAACATTATCTCAGAGAGCAAAAATGGGTATGTTTGAAGGAATAGTGGTTCCAACAATGTTATATGGTTGTGAGGCATGGGCTATAGGTAGGGTTGTGCAGAGGAGGGTGGATGTGTTGGAAATGAGATGTTTGAGGACAATATGTGGTGTGAGGTGGTTTGATCGAGAAAGTAGTGAAAGGGTAGGAGAGATGTGTGGCAATAAAAAGAGTGTGTTTGAGAGAGCAGAAGAGGGTGTATTGAAATAATTTGGTCACATGGAGAGAATGAGTGAGGAAAGATTGACCAAGAGGATATATGTGTCAGAGGTGGAGGGAACGAGGAGAAGTGGGAGACCAAATTGGAGGTGGAAGGATGGAGTGAAAAAGATTTTGAGCGATCAGGGCCTGAACATACAGGAGGGTGAAAGTCATGCAAGGAATAGAGTGAATTGGGACGATGTGGTATACTGGGGTCGACGTGCCGTCAATGGATCGAACCAGGGAATGTGAAGCATCTGGGGTAAACCATGGAAAATTTTGTGGGGCCTGGATGTGGAAAGGGAGATGTAGTTTTGGTGCATTACACATGACAGCTAGAAACTTGAGTGTGAACAGATGTGGCCTTTGTTGTCTTTTCCTAGCGCTATTTTGCACGCACGTGGAAGGGAGGGGGGGACCATTTCATGTGTGGTGGGGTGGCGGCGGGAAAGGATGAAGGCAGCATGTAGGAATATGTACATGTATATATATGTATATGTCTGTGTATGCATATGTATGTATACGTTGAAATGTACAGGTATCTATATTTGCATGTATGAGCGTTAAGTATAAACATGTGTATGCGGGTGGGTTGGGCCATTCTTGTGTCCGTTTCCTTGTGCTACCTCGCTAACGTGGGAGACAGCATCAAAATATAATAAATAAATAAACAAATAAATATATAAACATCCAGGCCCCACAAAACTTTCCATGGTTTATCCCAGACGTTTCACATGCCATGATTCAGTCCACTGACAGCACATTGACCCAAGTATACCAAATCGCTCCAATTCACACTATTCCTTGCATGCCTTTCACCCTCCTCCTCTATGTTCAGGCCCCAATCGCTCAAAATCTTTTTCACTCCATCCTTCCACCTCCAATTTCGTCTCCCGCTTCTCCTCGTTCTCTCTACCTCTGACACATATATCCTTTTTGTCAATCTTTCCTCACTCATTCTCTCCATGTGACCAAACCATTTCAATACACCCTCTCCTGCTCTCTCAACCACACTCTTTTTATTACCACACACCTCTCTTACCCTTTCATTATTTACATGATCAAACCAACTCACATGACATACGGTCCTCAAACATTTCATATCCAACACATTCACCCTCCTCAGTTCCAACCTCAGGAGTACTTTCCTTCCTTAAGAGGCTCTTGCAGCACTCAAACAGCTGGCCATGTCCATTGGTTTGCCCAAAAGTCATAAATGTTATGAAGTCCTATGTGCATCTATATGTACAATGCACAGGACATCTAAGGAGTAAGCACCCTGGGTCTTCTTTATGGTAGTTGAATCATGGGCATATAAGGGCTTAGGATATGCTAAAATGGTGTTTGCAGTATTGTAAGGATGGATGATGTCCAGAGTTTAAGCAGACGAGTGCAACTCATGTTTGTCTGGGGGAGTCTGCTTTGTGATGAGTGTACGTCTGATGGACTGGAGTTTACAACTGGGTTATGAAGTTGGTTGTTCAGTGCTTGTTGTGTTATTTCATTATGTATTTATTTGGTCAGTGCTATATTTGTTGTGAGTGGGGGGGGGGATATATATATATATATATATATATATATATATATTTATATATATAGAAGTAACTGAAGTGTGACGCCAGGAAAAACTTATCATTTTCACTTGGGCGATGGTGGTTAGTTATAAAGCACTTTGCTTCTGAGGGGCTCTAGTGGCTGTTGCATAAAACTGGGTGTGTAATTCAAGGATCTTTGTTTCATTGTAATGCTGAGTGTCTAAGGTTGCTAGGCAGCCTGTGATTGTTCTAAATGCTTTGTTCTGGAGGCTTGCAACTTTCTTATATTTGCTTTTGAGAAGGTGGAACATCAGGCAAGTAGATAGAGTTTAAACGGGAGTCAATGAATTGTTTATATTGGCTGTTGAGGGATTCTACTTGCCTAAATCTGGTGCCGGTTAGTCTTCTGAAGGCAATTAGTTTATGTGCTGCTTTTGTGTTGATGATATTTGAGTGAGGAGTGAATGTCATGTGATGCCTAAAGAAGTTAATGTTCTGCTCAGTGGGAGAGACTGTCCATTCAGGTGACTGGAAGTGTAAGATGGATTCTTGTCTGTCTGGGCTTAAAAAAGTAACTGAAGACTTCTGCAGTGATGCAGACATTCTGTCCTGGCTGAACCATTATCCTTCTTGTGTAATGCAATTCTGCATATCTAATGTAGTTAATGTGGTGTCATAGTGTTCTGATGTGAGTGCGAGGTCATCAGCATACAAAAGGGCTTTAATGTTGAGGTTTGTCCAAGGAAATGGGATGGTGTGATGGAAAAGATTGAAGACAGTTGGAGAAAGAAATGCTCCTTAGGGAACTCCACTGTGGAATTTCAGTGCTTTAGAAGTGAAGCCATTGGCCACTGTGAGAGACTAAGGCATGGCTGCTGGCTGTGATGTTGGCTCACCACTCTTAAATACTGTCATGCAGGATAATGTTAAGTATCTTTTGTGTGAGGATGTCTATTGCTATTAACATTGTTGATATCTATTGCCACTAGTACAGTGTAAGAGGGGGCTTGTGGCTGGCTGAATCTATCTAGGATATGTTGTGGGAGCTCAGAGTGTAGTGTGGTGATAGTATGTTTGGGTTTGAAGCCATTCTGTTAGGGTGAAAGTGGGATGTTTTGTTTGATTCTGCTGTGGATCATTTTCCAGGGTTTGAATACTGGGGACAGAAGTAATACATCCCGCATAAAAAAAGGGGGAGTTGGGTGGTTTGGAGGGTTTTACAACTGGTATCACGTTGACAAGTTTCCAGATATTAGGTACTTGTTGTGTAGCCAGGAGTAGTTGAAGATATATGCAAGTGGTCGGACTGTAAATGGGCCATAGTGTTTTATAAGATCGATATGTTGTCTGGGCTTGTAGCAGGAGAATAATTAAGGCTTTTATTGCATTATTTGTATCTGTGGGAGTGAAGGGTGAGTGGGCAGTTGTTTCTGGATGGTTTTTGTGTAGGTTTTTCATGACCTTGTCTTGGGGAGTGAAGGGCGAGTGGGCAGTTTTTTTCTGGATGGTTTTTGTGTAGGTTTTTCATGACCTTGTTTTGGGGTGTATTTGTGAGTGTGTATGTGTTCATATCCAGACTCTATGTATCTTCATAAAACGCGCTTCTTTGTTGTAATACTCAGCTTCAGACATTATTGAAAAACCTATTCCATAAGTAGCCATCTTTTATAGGAAAACTGATATCAAATTAATAATTTTATCTATTAAATACCAATCCTTTAAATTCTAAAGAGGTTAGTAAAGATCACTGCAGTAAAGATGCATTAGTGGGTTGTAAAAAGAAACTGAATTTTGATAAACACATGTAAATGAAACCACTTTCAGAGGCAAATAAAAACAATACTCTCTACTTCACCAAGTAAATCTCTTCTGGAGACACACACAATGCTAAGGACATACCCTTCCCACCCATTGAGAATCTCTGCAGCCTTCTCAGTTACAGATGTGACCTGGCCTTGGGAGGCCTGGTCTTGCTTGTTCTGCACAGGAATTTGCTTCAGTGGGATAGGCTGAAGGGATTCTTGATTCTTTTGTGCAGACAACTGAGGAGCCAACTTGGTCTGGATGATCTGAGGCTCAATTTGAGACTCAATCATTGCTGAGTCAATGGTTGTGTTGAGAGTTGTGTTCAGAGACTCTGGCCTACCAACCCCAAAACCATATAATTATTCATCTTTACTACTATACTTTCTTTTTTATTTCGAGTAATTTTGTTTTCATACTGCACAAGTTTTACATCTAAACTGCTCTGAAAATTCAAACAGAGGAATCACTATTCAACTTTTCAAGGATTTAATATAAGTATATAAAAATTCCACTAAAGAGTACACTAAAGCAAAGATCAAATAATGAGAAAAAAACTTTTTTTATTCTTTTTTTTTTTCAAAGTTCAAACTCAAACATCAAATCAAAAATCACTCAGTTTCACCAAACAAAACCTAAGTTACTCTTCAAATTTCTCCCTCACGTCTTGGTTCTTATATATACCTATATATTTCCGTATTTCAAGTTCTTGCCTTACACACTTTACAATTTATTGAAAGTGATACTCCATCTGAAAAGTCACTAAAAAGTAACTAAGAATGCAACAAAACGTCACTAAAAAAAGTCCTCTAAAACAAGAGGATATATATTTTCCATTGTGTATCGGTACACACATATGATAATATACATACACATGGGAAATGGCGAATAGTATGAAAAATATATATATATATATATATATATATATATATATATATATATATATATATATATATATATATATAATTATGGATCTGGAGAAGGCATATGATAGAGTTGATAGAGATGCTCTGTGGAAGGTATTAAGAATATATGGTGTGGGAGGAAAGTTGTTAGAAGCAGTGAAAAGTTTTTATCGAGGATGTAAGGCATGTGTACGTGTAGGAAGAGAGGAAAGTGATTGGTTCTCAGTGAATGTAGGTTTGCAGCAGGGGTGTGTGATGTCTCCATGGTTGTTTAATTTGTTTATGGATGGCGTTGTTAGGGAGGTAAATGCAAGAGTTTTGGAAAGAGGGGCAAGTATGAAGTCTGTTGGGGATGAGAGAGCTTGGGAAGTGAGTCAGTTGTTGTTCGCTGATGATACAGCGCTGGTGGCTGATTCATGTGAGAAACTGCAGAAGCTGGTGACTGAGTTTGGAAAAGTGTGTGGAAGAAGAAAGTTAAGAGTAAATGTGAATAAGAGCAAGGTTATTAGGTACAGTAGGGTTGAGGGTCAAGTCAATTGGGAGGTGAGTTTGAATGGAGAAAAACTGGAGGAAGTGAAGTGTTTTAGATATCTGGGAGTGGATCTGGCAGCGGATGGAACCATGGAAGCGGAAGTGGATCATAGGGTGGGGGAGGGGGCGAAAATTCTGGGGGCCTTGAAGAATGTGTGGAAGTCGAGAACATTATCTCGGAAAGCAAAAATGGGTATGTTTGAAGGAATAGTGGTTCCAACAATGTTGTATGGTTGCGAGGCGTGGGCTATGGATAGAGTTGTGCGCAGGAGGATGGATGTGCTAGAAATGAGATGTTTGAGGACAATGTGTGGTGTGAGGTGGTTTGATCGAGTAAGTAACGTAAGGGTAAGAGAGATGTGTGGAAATAAAAAGAGCGTGGTTGAGAGAGCAGAAGAGGGTGTTTTGAAGTGGTTTGGGCACATGGAGAGGATGAGTGAGGAAAGATTGACCAAGAGGATATATGTGTCGGAGGTGGAGGGAACAAGGAGAAGAGGGAGACCAAATTGGAGGTGGAAAGATGGAGTGAAAAAGATTTTGTGTGATCGAGGCCTGAGCATGCAGGAGGGTGAAAGGAGGGCAAGGAATAGAGTGAATTGGAGCGATGTGGTATACCGGGGTTGACGTGCTGTCAGTGGATTGAAGCAGGGCATGTGAAGCGTCTGGGGTAAACCATGGAAAGCTGTGTAGGTATGTATATTTGCCTGTGTGGATGTATGTATATACATGTGTATGGGGGGGGTTGGGCCATTTCTTTCGTCTGTTTCCTTGCGCTACCTCGCAAACGCGGGAGACAGCGACAAAGTATAATGAAAAAAAAAAAATAAATATCCCTGGGGATAGGGGAGAAAGAATACTTCCCATGTATTCCCTGCGTGTCATAGAAGGCAACTAAAAGGGAAGGGAGCAGGGGGCTGGAAATCCTCCCCTCTCATTTTTTTTTTTTTTTTCAATTTTCCAAAAGAAGGAACAGAGAGGGGGGCCAGGTGAGGATGTTCCCTCTGAGGCCCAGTCCTCTGTTCTTGGCGCTACCTTGCTGGTGCGGGAAATGGTGAATAGTATGAAAAAAAAAAAATATATATATATATATATATATATATATATATATATATATATTTTTTTTTTTAATTTTCCAAGGGAAGGAACAGAGAGGGGGGCCGGGTGAGGATGTTCCCTCAAAGGCCCAGTCCTCTGTTCTTGGCGCTACCTTGCTAATGCGGGAAATGGTGAATGATATATATATATATATATAAAAAAAAAAAAAATATATATATTTTTTGTTTGTCGCTGTCTCCCGTGTTTGCGAGGTAGCGCAAGGAAACAGACGAAAGAAATGGCCCAACCCACCCCCATACACATGTATATACATACGTCCACACACGCAAATATACATACCTACACAGCTTTCCATGGTTTACCCCAGACACTTCACATGCCCTGATTCAATCCACTGACAGCACGTCAACCCTGGTATACCACATCGATCCAATTCACTCTATTCCTTGCCCTCCTTTCACCCTCCTGCATGTTCAGGCCCCGATCACACAAAATCTTTTTCACTCCATCTTTCCACCTCCAATTTGGTCTCCCTCTTCTCCTCGTTCCCTCCACCTCCGACACATATATCCTCTTGGTCAATCTTTCCTCACTCATTCTCTCCATGTGCCCAAACCATTTCAAAACACCCTCTTCTGCTCTCTCAACCACGCTCTTTTTATTTCCACACATCTCTCTTACCCTTACGTTACTTACTCGATCAAACCACCTCACACCACACATTGTCCTCAAACATCTCATTTCCAGCACATCACCCTCCTGCACACAACTCTATCCATAGCCCATGCCTCGCAACCATACAACATTGTTGGAACCACTATTCTTTCAAACATACCCATTTTTGCTTTCCGAGGTAATGTTCTCGACTTCCAAACATTCTTCAAGGCTCCTAGGATTTTCGCCCCCTCCCCCACCTTATGATTCACTTCCGCTTCCATGGTTCCATCCGCTGCCAGATCCACTCCAAGATATCTAAAACACTTTACTTCCTCCAGTTTTTCTCCGTTCAAACTTACCTCCCAATTGACTTGACCCTCAACCCTACTGTACCTAATAACCTTGCTCTTATTCACATTTACTCTTAACTTTCTTCTTTCACACACTTTACCAAACTCAGTCACCAGCTTCTGCAGTTTCTCACATGAATCAGCCACCAGCGCTATGTCATCAGCGAACAACAACTGACTCACTTCCCAAGCTCTCTCATCCACAACAGACTTCATACTTGCCCCTCTTTCCAAAACTCTTGCATTCACCTCCCTAACAACCCCATCCATAAACAAATTAAACAACCATGGAGACATCACACACCCCTGCCGCAAACCTACATTCACTGAGAACCAATCACTTTCCTCTCTTCCTACACGTACACATGCCTTACATCCTCAATAAAAACTTTTCACTGCTTCTAACAACTTGCCTCCCACACCATATATTCTTAATACCTTCCACAGAGCATCTCTATCAACTCTATCATACGCCTTCTCCAGATCCATAAATGATACATACAAATCCATTTGCTTTTCTAAGTATTTCTCACATACATTCTTCAAAGCAAACACCTGATCCACACATCCTCTACCACTTCTGAAACCACACTGCTCTTCCTCAATCTGATGCTCTGTACATGCCTTCACCCTCTCAATCAATACCCTCCCATATAATTTACCAGGAATACTCAACAAACTTATACCTCTGTAATTTGAGCACTCACTCTTATCCCCTTTGCCTTTGTACAATGGCACTATGCACGCATTCCGCCAATCCTCAGGCACCTCACCATGAGTCATACATACATTAAATAACCTTATCAACCAGTCAACAATACAGTCACCCCCTTTTTTAATAGATTCCACTGCAATACCATCCAAACCTGCTGCCTTGCTGGCTTTCATCTTCCGCAAACCTTTTACTACGTCTTCTCTGTTTACCAAATCATTTTCCCTAACCCTCTCACTTTGCACACCACCTCGACCAAAACACCCTATATCTGCCACTCTATCATCAAACACATTCAACAAACCTTCAAAACACTCACTCCATCTCCTCACATCACCACTACTTGTTATCACCTCCCCATTAGCGCCCTTCACTGAAGTTCCCACTTGCTCCCTTGTCTTACGCACTTTATTTACCTCCTTCCAGAACATCTTTTAATTCTCCCTAAAATTTAATAATACTCTCTCACCCCAACTCTCAATGTGCCCTCTTTTTCACCTCTTGCACCTTTCTCTTGACTTCCTGTCTCTTTCTTTTATACATCTCCCACTCAATTGCATTTTTTCCCTGCAAAAATCGTCCAAATGCCTCTCTCTTCTCTTTCATTAATAATCTTGCTTCTTCATTCCAACACTCACTACCCTTTCTAATCAACCCACCTCCAACGCTTCTCATGCCACAAGCATCTTTTGCGCAATCCATCACTGATTCCCTAAATACATCCCATTCCTCCCCCACTCCCCTTACTTCCATTGTTCTCACCTTTTTCCATTCTGTACTCAGTCTCTCCTGGTACTTCCTCACACAAGTCTCCTTCCCAAGCTCACTTACTCTCACCACCCTCTTCACCCCAACATTCACTCTTCTTTTCTGAAAACCCATACAAATCTTCACCTTAGCCTCCACAAGATAATGATCAGACATCCCTCCAGTTGCACCTCTCAGCACATTAACATCCAAAAGTCTCTCTTTCGCGCACCTGTCAATTAACACGTAATCCAATAACGCTCTCTGACCATCTCTCCTACTTACATTCGTATACTTATGTATACTCGCTTTTTAAACCAGGTATTCCCAATCACCAGTCCTTTTTCAGCACATAAATCTACAAGCTCTTCACCATTTCCATTTACAACACTGAACACCCCATGTATACCAATTATTCCCTCAACTGCCACATTACTCACCTTTGCATTCATATCACCCATCACTATAACCTGGTCGCGTGCATCAAAACCACTAACACACTCATTCAGCTGCTCCCAAAACACTTGCCTCTCATGATCTTTCTTCTCATGCCCAGGTGCATATGCACCAATAATCACCCATCCCTCTCCATCAACTTTCAGTTTTACCCATATTAATCGAGATATTTATATTTTTTTCATACATATTCGCCACTTCCTGCATTAGGAACAGAGGAGTGAGTCTTAAGAGGGAATATCCCCACTTGGCCCCCTTCCCTGTTCCTCAAAAAAAAAAAAAAGGATGGGAGGATTTCCAGCCCCCGTTCCCTCCCCTTTTAGTCGCCTTCTACGACATGCAGGGAATACCTGGGAAGTATTCTTTCTCTCCATCCCTAGGGATAATATATTATCCAAACATTCATTTAATACTTTCATCTGTATTTTAGTGTTCAATATCATTGGAATAATAAAACACTTCGGAGAAAAGGCTACCCATATTTTGTAATTCTTTGCATTACACCTGTTAACAGTCTTATAAAATCTACAAATCTCATTAAGTGTATAGGAGCAAACATATTTACAGACACCAAATCCCAATAAGCATACTGAAAAAGCTTATGAGCAGAAAGCTTTAGCCATATGTAGCTAGTTAAAAGCACTCTAGTCTTAACTTCAAAAGTTTATCCAATTTCCATGAGCAAGAGGGTGATTTCTTGAATAATTTCAAAAATACCCAATCCTTAAATGCTGAAGAACTGAAAGCAGAAATGTTATCAAAAGTCATCCAAAGGATGAAAACCATAAATAAGATCAAGAGAAACAGTTATCAAGCCCAGCAGTGTTTAGATATTAGTAATGTTTACAATCTAAACAAAATTCTTTATCATCATAGCATCTACTGATGCTCAAGATCTGATTATCTAAAGCCTCCTCATCTGGATCTCTTGAGTGGAAACAAAAAGGCTAGATTCATCTCAGTAAACCGGGTTCATTTAGGAGAATTTAAAGAATAATCAATCACAACACTGCATACCATATAAAATAATATATATATCCCAGACGGAAATTGCTAGCTCTCTTTCATAAGAAGGTTCTATAAGAAAGCAAACACAGTACAATATTCTTTGGGGTATACAAAGTCAGTTCCTTTCCCATATTCATGTTAGTTACAGGTGCAATAGCATAAAAGTTTGTAAAGATATGTATTAACTGAAAAAACACAAGAATATAAAGTACTGTAAAACAACAGAACATAAACCAATGCAGAAACATAAATATAAAATCAAAGTACTGTGCTGCAGTGAAAATGCGAGTTTTGAAATTTGAAAAACCTGTTCTTTCCAAGGTGGTGCTCTGCAAGCATGATATAAATATGTAAATGAGCTGTCTAAGAGCCTGTCACTCTCATTCTTAGTGAGGAGGCAGTAGCCTATGATTCCCCTTTACAAACATATCAATGGTATTTGCAGACACTACTTATTTTCCCAATCTGCCCTTGTCCAACCACCAAGACTGATGTCGCTGACTTTTCTCTCACCAACCACTTGGTGCTCACATTATTCACAGACTAAGGGCACTAGCCCTAACTGGTCACAGAAGTAAAAGGTTTTTCAAAATAAAAGGATGGGGAGAAAAGGGCAGGATGACAAAACCAGGAAAAACTGCTTGCTGTAAATGCCTCACAGAAAAAAAATTTTCAATTTCAAAACCTCATTTCTATCCTCTGTGGTTTATTCTCCCAGCATGACAGTATACCCTATTGAAGGAGGAGGGTAAGAGAAAATCCCTGAAATAATCAAACTTCAAAGAAAAAAAGCCTTAGTTGGTAAACTGAAACGCAATTGGAAATTGATTCTAATGAAGGTGAAATTCCCAAGTTTATGCTATACTTTATTTCATATCTAAACAAAACTAGGGTTACGTTAATCTAAAGCCAAAAAAGACAGTGAAATTCACTAACTTTTCTCCCTCAGTCCAAAGCTAAAAGAGAGTTTATGCAAGATGTCAAGTGGTAACTGTCTGAAAAAATATTCTGTAAAAAGTCTTAGACTGAAAAACTCCAACCTGATCTGTTTCAAAAAAAGAAAATCAGTAAAAATCAAAGAAGTTCTTGAAAGGCACTTTCAAAGGCAATAGAGCAACTATCATTATGTGGTGACAAAGGCTACAGATCTATAAGAAAACAGAAGTCCAGTATGAAAAAAAAGTTTTCAAGAAAAAGAGAAAGGTATTTCTGGCCAATCTCCATGTACTTAGTAGAAGTAATATCATTATGTAAAAGATCAAATGTTATCATGCTCCATCAGGCACTGAAGTTTGAAAAAGTAAATTATACATACAAGGCAGAAATAGAAGGCCTTCAAAAATGAGAGAGAGAGAGAGAGAGAGAGAGAGAGAGAGAGAGAGAGAGAGAGAGAGAGAGGAGAGAGAGAGAGAGAGAGAGAGAGAGAGAGAGAGAGAGAGAGAGAGAGAGAGAGAGAGAGAGAGAGAGAGAGAGAGAGAATAACCCAGGATGTATGGTACAAATGAAGGCACCTCTGGTATAAGTGTGTTCTTCCACTATGGCCTACCTGTGTCACTAAACTTAAGGGAAACTAATTATTTGAGAACTCCCTTTTCCACCAGAAAAATTTGGTGAAAAGAAGATTTAGTTGCAAAAACTTCCAGATGTGGATAGGGGATCTGTACTAAATCCTTACTTCCAAAGCTGTGGTTTCAGTGCATTATACATGACAGCTAGAAACTGGATTTTTTTTTTTTTTTTTCATACTATTCGCTATTTCCCGCGATAGCGAGGTAGCGTTAAGAACAGAGGACTGGGCCTTTGAGGGAATATCCTCACCTGGACCTCTTCTCTGTTCCTTCTTTTGGAAAATTAAAAGAAAAAAAAAACGAGAGGGGAGGATTTCCAGCCCCCCGCTCCCTTCCCTTTTAGTCGCCTTCTACGACACGCAGGGAATACGTGGGAAGTATTCTTTCTCCCCTATCCCCAGGGAAACTGGATGTAAGAGAATAAAAAAAGTTTCTGTACCTGTTACTGACAATACCTTGCTAACATGGGAAAAGACGAACAAGTGGGAAAAGAGAAACTTTCAAATCAGGGGAAGGAAATAAATCAGAAGTAACACACTTGTTCGGGTTGCCAAGAAACCCAATTCAAGTGTCAGACTATGAAAGAGAACAACCACCTAAAGAGTTACTTTTAATAATGACTTCCATGAAAACGACTAATCTGCATAGGTCATCTGCTATGACAAAAGCATACTCCCTGTAGAAGAAGCTCAGAGAAAAGAGCCTCTGAACACAGTCAGGCAGAGACTCTTACCACTAGCTTTAAGAAAAGCAAGGATTGCAAGTGTCTTGTGCATGAATTAGTTATTGGACCATCACAGCATGTTTAAAAATTTTAGAATAAAATTCTAAACCCCAGCAAAGGAAGCTATTGGAGTTGAAAAAAGTATGGTCCCAACATTTCCTTAATGAGGAAAAGACAGAACCCCTTCCAAAATCCCCACTAAATAATGTTAAGAATGGGAAAACCATCCTGATTCAAAGGGTCAGCCTAAAACCAAATTAGTAATCCTTTAGCCTGCAGCCTTGCCAAGTCATGCATAAGACTACAAAATGATCTTCATGAGATGTTACTCTAAGTTGGGATATCCAGGTTTGGGAATGCAAGGCAATCAATAACATTTTAACTGTGAGATGTCTTCAGGAAGACAAAAAAATGCCAGTCTTGGTGTTCCAGCGAATTCTAAGCCATATAAGGATCTTGCCGGAACTGAGGAGTCCAGGATCCAAGGCTTTCGTCTGCCTCATTCCTTCTTGTAAGGTAACACTCAAACTGAAGGGCTATGAACAAACCAGAAGGTCTCACTGTACTTCCAAGCCTGGATACTAAGTGAAGGATAGAAACTTACTTAAACTTGGATGTTAGGAATGTGCAAGAGGCATTCCTATGATTAGGCTAAATGATCTGTACCTAATCTTTAGATACAGCATATGCTTTGTAATTGATCATCAAGAGTATGATCTCTTCTCCTTACCTGTCAGGTCTGTGCCACAACTGAAAGCCAAATCTTCCTTGTATTGAGAATTATCATTAAGTGCCAAAACACAATCTAAGAAAGCTTGTTTTTCTTGTTTATTACACACTAAAATTCAAAATAATCAAATAATTTACTAGAAAACTCATGACCAGACTGGGTCCTAGCTGATTCTAATAAAAGGGACTAGTGCATAACTGGCAAAACTTCCAAATTCAAATGTCCCAAAGTCAAAAGTCTCAAATTCACATTCAAAATGACCTTTCTACATTTTTCTCATTCTTTTTAACCAAGTCAGCTTAGATGATGTGCATCCCTCCTAGTTCACAAACTGCAACATTCTGGTGATAAAATGATAGGGCAAATTGTATTTCTTACATAGTTTTTGTACAAAGTTCTCTCTAAGAGGTTTTCACCTTATAACTGATCTGATTCTACACATTCAGAAAGTCATGGGAGAAAATAGGTGAAATACATGAAAGTCATGCATCCTCCCAAACATTACAGATCGTGTTCATTCCAAAACATTCAAACTGTAATAATATGTAATAAAAAGATGTATATTGTATTTGTCATATACTTTTCTACACAATTCTCTTCAACAGGTTCTTGCCACATGAATGAATCAATAACCAACTGCATATCAAGAAAAATATAAGGGATAAAGATGAAGGCAGACTGGGAGTGACAAAACCAGAAAAACTGAAAACTGTATGTCAAAACTAGCCAAAACTTACAATATCACAGTGAATGCCATCAAAATTGCCAAAGTCATGCTTAAATAAGTTTGTAAAATAATGATTGAAAAAAATATTTGTAGGCAATAAAAGATAAAAAAAAATCATTTTCCCTTAATTGTCTTACCAAATTGGTCTCCCAAACACAAAAATACATCTTTCATACAAAATTAGCAAATTCATCTATATATCTGATGCCCATTCTCTTCAGGAACCCCTGTCATAGGAGGTGGCTGCAGCAAAATAGTAAAGTAGTAAAAAAGAAAAAACTTCCTTATGAAGTAAAAGAACATCATATAAGAATAATAAAACAACTATGAAACACAAGATACTGTTTTCAACTTAACCATAAAACAACTAAGAAACACAAGATACTGTTTTCAACTTAACCAGAGAGAAATGAAAAAACTGTGGTGGGAGTGTACTGTAATAGATTTCTTCCCAACTATTTTCTCTAACATTCTTTAACATGAGTATGAACATCATATCGTTCATCAGGTAAGCGCCTTCAAAAGACAATCTTAAAGAAAACTATATGAAAATGTAATTTCATATACTGCATCTTAAATGCACTGAATTGAACACCACCACTAGCGATCAGTAGAAGGTACAAGCTCCGTCTATTTCCCATATTTTCTCCAATAAATATTTTGGTAATGTAGGTAATTATCAATTCATACACTAGGTTTTTTTTTTTTTTTTTCATACTTTGTCGCCGTCTCCCGCATTTGCGAGGTAGCGCAAGGAAACAGACGAAAGAAATGGCCCAACCCACCCCCATACACATGTATATACATACGTCCACACACGCAAATATACATACCTACACAGCTTTCCATGGTTTATCCCAGACGCTTCACATGCCTTGATTCAATCCACTGACAGCACGTCAGCCCCGGTATACCACATCGCTCCAATTCACTCTGTTCCTTGCCCTCCTTTCACCCTCCTGCATGTTCAGGCCCCGATCACACAAAATCTTTTTCACTCCATCTTTCCCCCTCCAATTTGGTCTCCCTCTTCTCCTTGTTCCCTCCACCTCCGACACATATATCCTCTTGGTCAATCTTTCCTCACTCATCCTCTCCATGTGCCCAAACCACTTCAAAACACCCTCTTCTGCTCTCTCAACCACGCTCTTTTTATTTCCACACATCTCTCTTACCCTTACGTTACTCACTCGATCAAACCACCTCACACCACACATTGTCCTCAAACATCTCATTTCCAGCACATCCATCCTCCTGCGCACAACTCTATCCATAGCCCACGCCTCGCAACCATACAACATTGTTGGAACCACTATTCCTTCAAACATACCCATTTTTGCTTTCCGAGATAATGTTCTCGACTTCCACACATTCTTCAAGGCCCCCAGAATTTTCGCCCCCTCCCCCACCCTATGATCCACTTCCGCTTCCATGGTTCCATCCGCTGCCAGATCCACTCCCAGATATCTAAAACACTTCACTTCCTCCAGTTTTTCTCCATTCAAACTCACCTCCCAATTGACTTGACCCTCAACCCTACTGTACCTAATAACCTTGCTCTTATTCACATTTACTCTTAACTTTCTTAGGTATGAACCTAAAAAAGAACTGCATACAAAAGAAAATCTGAAAAGTAAAATTTACCATATCACTTAATCAACTTTATGTTGAATGTTTGTAAGCAAAGGCATGTAGCGCTATGTTGGTAAGAATTCTATTTTGATATGACAAAAAGTCTGAAGAGAACTGATATATAACAGAATAACATACTGTATACCATCCAATTTTCCTAAGTGGCATTTAAATGAGAATGTATAACAATGTCTGATATAACATCGTGCAGGAAAAGATTTGATGTCAAACGAAAAACAAAATTATTGTGCCCTAATGCTATCATCAGACTGGTCTCCCAAACAAGAAAATACATCTTAAATGCTGAAATATTACAGTAGTAAAAAACAATTTCTCTGATGAACTGAAAAAACATAAAGAGTAGTCAACCAAAAACAGCAATAAGTCCTCAACTTCCCTTTTGAAAAATAAAAGAAACTTGTAGTGAGAATGTTTTGGTGAAGATATCTTACCAATATGGACACATCTTCCTTGTCTATTTTCTCTTCCATTTATCTAAAAATGTAAAGATTATTAATTCAATCATTCAGAAAGAACCTTCTGAAAAGAACTGTGTAGAAAAATATATGAAGAATATCCAGAACCTTCACTTCACTGTGAAGGGGTATATGCACAATCACCACGGGAAAGTCCTCTCTATTCTTTTCTCTTTCCAGTGGCGATTGTGCGTATGAAGAATATAACAAAATATATCATAATATGGTTATGTATCATTTTAAACTTGAATGTTCTAAAGTGAACATCATTAATAATGATCAGTAGAAGGTACAACCCCCATTCATTTCATACATTTTCTCCAATAATTATGAATTATGAATTCATCCACTCGGTCAGAACCTATCAATAAGAATTGCGTTCAAATTTTTCCAAAATTCAAACTCTCCTTTGTCCCAAGCCACTAGAAATTTGGAATGTTTACCTGTTCCTGTAAATGCATTTCAACTGCAACTGGGAGACTCATGATATAGAAAAAGAACATAAACCTTGAGAGATAACAACTGCCTTAAATCTACACATCTTGATTTTCACATGTCAACATCTTGTTCATCATATTTCAAAAGTCATAGATGAATTATCTCAGGGTTGTTTCAAAAGTGAAAAACAAAATTGAATGACTCATTTTTCTAGTTTGGTCCTTAGATCCTATCTCCACTTGGATGACTGGAAAGTAAAAAAAAAATACAAATATTCTGCTTGGTGATAAGGCCCCTACAAAAGCGAGAAGTATGACAAAATAAGTAAGAATGGTGAAGAAATATGATGTCTGAGGGTGCAGTAACATTAAGCAAGTGCAATGTGAAATATCTGCATATGATATTGTATCTTTATTCCTGATCTTACAATAAAAACTATGAATAAAATGCAAATTCTGAATTTACAGTATCAGTAAATAATATTTATAACCTACATTTTATTCAAAATCAAGCGAATAACCTAGTCTTAATTTTCACTTGTAGAGAACACCGTGTCATACATGAAAAAAAGAATAAAAGGGTTTAAATAAAATTTTTAGCAAAACAAAACTTAAAGTATAAAATCTGCCAGTTAACATCCCTTACTACATTTCTGTTAATTTTTAAACTGCAACATAAATCATTTGATCATTTACAGTCAACTATGACATCCATCACACAAGACAAGATTTCCATGCCAGTGTTTTAAAGTGCATGCCTAGTTTAACATTCATAAACCAAATCACATGTCCCAGTAGGCCTCTTAACTCTTGCTACACATCACTCATGCCCTCAGTCACCATTTCCCAGTACCATTTAATGCTTTTTCAGTGATGCAGGTAGTGTGCAGGTGAAGTTTAGCACAAAGATGAGTGTTAGGTATTCACAAGCTTTATAATAATTTTTGGATAACCTTGTTTACTCTCTTTACATCAGTTACTCACTTGTTCTATTCTCTGGACACCTTATCCACAACATTTATCATACAATATCAGTACACAATCAACTCTAACGCCCATTACCTTAGACAGAATTTTCAGTTTCAAAAATTGCATAGAAACTTCAAGACTCCACTCACTTTCTGCTCCTTTCTCCACCCTTGCTATACACAACTAACTCCTCTCTCACATTACCAGTTACACACTGAGGCATCAGCTGAGTGGCAGACACTCATTTTAAAGGGTTAAAGGAATAAATGTCCACAAAGAAGCATCAGGTTCTTGTGAGGTTAATTATAAATCCTGATCTGATAGGTAGGTCTAAGAAATTTTGGGGTTCAATTAACATTCATTCTTGGGAGATTTTACAAGTTCAATGGAAATAGTCAATTTGTACATATGTAAGGGGTCCTTTGCCAAAGAACTGCACATCATTAAAGTAGCCTCTGAAGTAGAAGCCTATATTAAGAGGTCTTCCATTAAAATTCTACTAGCTAAGCACTTGCCTCTGATTAAAAAAAAAAAGAATGCCGATGATTAGATCACAATGAAATTGTTTGCAATACCTCACAAATGTTTTTCTATCACAATGAAACTATTCATGATACCTCACAAACGTTTTTTCTAAGAAAATATACACACATAAATTCTTATCTATCTATATCTCTGATGATGGTTCCCTCCTGGAACTCCCTCAAGGGGTGACCATGGCAAAAATGTCTCTATGACTGGTGAATTCCAGTCCTGCTTCTTAGCCTGTAATGCCTCACCCTTAACAAGAAACTGACACAGGGTAACTCTAGCTCAGTGTTTACAGAGGCTTCTACCAACTACTTCTATTCACGTAATAATGTCCCTAACCAAAATGAAAACTAATATGAAAGTGCCAACAAGCACAACTCTATCTATTAACATAAAAGTATGTGAAAAATTTTATATTAAGCTAGCAAAGCATATGCTGTACTGTAACTGCACCCCAGACTGTAAAGCAGACACAAAAGTAAGCAATTAACTTACCCTGCAAGAATGGGAGTTTTGGCCACATCTACATTGTCAGATGGATAGTGAGCTGTGAACTGGACATACTGTTGTTCCTTTAGATGTTGTGGACTCAACTGATCTGCTGGAGCCACTGGTGGAGCTACAAGAAAAAAAATGGGGAAAACTTGATTCTAGAAAATAAAAAAAAAAACTAATAAAGGCACAAAGAAATCTGACTGGCAAATAGACACGTGTGTCCTAAAAACAAGGGGAACTCAACCAGTCAATAAGAACTTACTATTCATTGACATGACATGAATATTATGAAGCTTCAAATCACTACCCTATATCATGAACGTTAATCATCCATTTCATATTTCTAAGACAACACATTCTGGATTTGTTATCTAACTCTTAAAAGCCAGGAATCACTGTATGTGGACTTTGTGGCCAGTGTCAGGGGGCACCACAGAAAATCTAATGTTCACAATTTTTCTTTTAAGCCCACCAAAATTTTGACATTTTTATGGCTGATACACCTTGCCATGGTCAGTGTAAGTGCTATTTACCTAACTACCATTAATTGGAGGGAATTCTGGTGTGTAAAAATGTATTTGTATGTAACTCTAAGTGAATAATAATATGTAAATGTAAATATGTGCAAAGAGTAACAATATATAATGAAGTGCAGTTTAGAGAATCTGCATCACAAGGCTTACCATCACTCGCTGTACCTACGCTTTCCACCATCACCCATCCACTGCCTCTGCCAGGCATTTGTGCATCAATGTTCATGCCACACCACTGCCATAAAAGTTAAGTTTGTTTGTATATATTCTTTATACTGATATGTATTTTATTCATAAACACTGAACACATTCTTTGTATGTATTTCTTTCATATACATTTATAAGTGTATAACTGAATTTGCCCATGGGACCCCCCCCCCCCAACTTTTCTCCAATAATCCTTTGCCCTCCATCAAGCAAGAGCCCAAGATATCTCTACCACAGGCCTGCTCACAAAAACACACACACACAATTCAGACATGTTATGTATGTATAAAAGGTTGCGAGATAGGGCAACGTGAGCGTAAAACTTTACCCATAACCCAAATAGTAACCACAAGTGTGGAGAGGTGCTTCCTGGAATCAGTGAAGCTTAATCTAAGATTCTGGAGAGCTCCTAAATATTATGAATACTGGATGTTAGTCTGGGCAGTTCCTAAGATTTCCAATAACAATGGGATGGGAAGATATGAGTTTCCATATCAGTGCTGCCAATCTCAGCAAAACAAAAGTTTAAAATACTGTGCAAGTAAAGGATATCCAATTAACAAATATTGTGAGTGGCTAACCTAAAGGCACTGAGGAAACGTACTGAAAACTGATGTATAGAAGTGTTCCTCTGAGTGTATTTACAAGTGTATTTACAAAGTATTCCCAGGATAAAATCTATTTGTGTGCTCATTATACTGCTTTTAATCTTACTACTACAGGAAAGCACTTTGAGATCTTTACACTAACTGAAACAAGAAAATAAGGACACTAAATGTAAGTGTGGTAATTACAGACTTCCATGGTGTAGCAGTAACTGTTCCTGGTCATGACACATTCATGGGCCACCCAGGGTTGAGCACATAAATTAGAATCCTGGTTGCAGCAGTTGGTTTACAGCCAACCCAGCTGTTCATCCACCTCTAAAAGGTTGGTCAATAAATAGGTACCAGTCTAAGGCTAGGGTGTGTGAGAGTTGAGGCGAGAGAGTATCATTATTTTTAAGAAGAATAAAAAAGATGTTTTGGAAGGAGGCAAATAACTTTACAAGGCAAGAGAACAAAATGGGAACATTGGTGAAGGGGGCAAGAGGGGAAGTAATAACAGGTAGTGATGAAGTGAAAAGGAGATGGAGTAAGTACTTTGAAGGTTTGTTAAATGTGTTTGATGATAGAGTGGCAGATATAGGGTGTTTTGGTCGGGGTGGTGTGCGAAGTGAGAGGGTCAGGGAAAGTGGTTTGGTTAAGACAGAAGAGGTAGTGGAAGCTTTGTGGAAGATGAAATCTGGCAAGGTGGTGGGTTTGGATAGTATTGCAGGGGATTTTATTTCCATGGTTTACCCCAAACATTTCACATGCCCTGGTTGCAGTCTATTGACAGCATGTCGACCCTGGTATACCACATCAATCCTATTCACTCTGTTCCCTGCAAGGCCTCTCATCCTCCTGTATGTTCAGGCCCGGATCACTCAAAATCTTTTTCGCTCCATCCTTCCACCTCCAGTTTGGCCTCCCGCTTCTCCTTATTCCCTCCATCTCTGACACATATATCCTCTTTGTCAATCTTTCTTCACTCATTCTCTCCACATGTCAAAACCATTTCAATACATCCTCCTCCTCTGCTCTCTCAACCACACTCGTTATATTTCCATGCATCTCTCTTACTCTTTCATTACTTACTTGATCAAACCACCTCACACCATGTATTGTCCTCAAACATTTCACTTCCATCATTTCCTCCCTCCTCCATACAACCCCATCTAAAACCCATGCCTCACAACCATACATTATTGTTGGAACTACTATTCCTTCAAATATACCCATTCTTGCTCTCCGAGAAAACGTTCTCTCCTTCCACACATTCTCCATTGCTCCCAGAACCTTCACCCCCTCCCCCACCCTGTGACTCAGTTCCACTTCCATGGTTCCCTCCGCTGCTGAGTCCACTCCCAGATATCTAAAACGCTTTTCTTCCTCCAATTTTTCTCCATTCAAACTTACATATTAACTTGTCCCTTAATCCTACTGAACCTAATAACCTTGCTCTTATTCACATTTACCCTCAACTTTCTTTTTTCACACACTTTTCCAAACTCAGGTAGGGGAGAAAGAATTCTACCATCCAACAGTTTTCCCCCTATACCATATAACCTTAACACATCCCACAAAGCATTCCACTCATACACTTTCTCCAGATCCATAAAAGCTACATACAACTTCTTACCTTTAGCTAAATACTTTTCCAAAGTCATCTTTACTACAAAAATCTGATCCAAACATCCCCTATCTTTCCTACAACCCCCTTGCTCTTCACTTATTCTGCATTCAATCACTTCTCATCATATAACTTACTAGCTGTATAATGCTACCGTATAATCTTTAAGGGATTTTGGTGTAGAATTTTCAGCTCTACTCAGCAGGATTGAAATGTGAGTGATAACATGAAGGACTTGAAGCAAATTTCCCGATAGAATTACAAAAAATCACTAAAACAAACTGAAAAGTAGATAACAGTGCATAAATTATGGCAAGGAAGTTACCATCATTGAAAATACTACCTTAACATCAAATTTTGAAAGTTTTAATTTCATCTTCCTCTCACATCTTTGTTATTACATTCTCTGTCCCATAAAGGGCTGTGTACAGTGAAGTCATTGAACAAAAGAATAAGGTTTGTTAGTTCATTTAGTTGATCTTCAATATCAGTGTGTATAAACTCTCCTACTGGATCAAACAGTAATTTCAGGTTTCAAATTTACTCTTAAAGCTACTGACAGTATTGTAGTTCTCAGAGAAACCACACCATGATTGAATTATGATTTTACAATAATGCCAGACCCTCCTTCAGCCCTGTCACCAGGTGGAAGGTCAAAGTCACTTGGTTTCTTGCAGGTAAATGATTTTGGGGAATGTTCAATTTAACCAGACTCCAAGAACTTTCAAATGGGACCATATTCCTCCTAGAGTTCCCCCTGTACAATATTATCAACGAAAAAATCAATATTTTGAAAAATTAGAAAATCCTTATCCCAAGGAGTTTGATCAGGGTCTGGTTTTGATTTCTGATGAGTTTACTAACTTAGGATCATAACCATGAAACACAGAAAATGAGTGTGATGAATCTCCTACTTCATCATCCAAGGACTTATTCTTCCTACATAGCTCACAACCAGCTGGTTTTTGAACTAAGTTTGTACAGGTTTCCTTGATCTTTTACTACCTCACTCCAGAGATTAAGCTGGCAACTTCTGGCTCTTGGAGGCACTTGGTGGGCACTTTTTCACACTTGCCTGAAGGATTTTCCCATAAAGGAGCAACAAAGCAGCACCCCTAAGAAGAAACAGCATCCACATGATACCCCTTCTAGAGGCTCTCCTTGAGAGGGCAATAGAAGAAGCATTAGATTTGCTACCACCATATGGCCAAGGAGGTTTAGAAATTGTCCTTTTTCTTTACTTAGGACTGCTATTTTGGCATTGCCCCCTCAAGGATACTTATTGGTATACTGAAGGCATTTCACTTAGAAGAGTAGCTTGTCAATGCCTGAGCTGGCATTTTTTCATCAGAACTAGAGCTCTTTCATTCATCAGAAAAACATCTCTTGGGAAAATTTCTTACATCTCACCTTTCTTTTGAATTCCTATTTTTGAAGTGTACACAGATGATAGAATTTGTTTTCTATTTTAATATTATGAAATATTTGTCATTTGATGTGTTTACCTTCAAAATTATACCAGTTAATTACTTTATCTATTGTAATAATATTGTAACACTTGTCATTGGTAAGGTGAGTAATAATATTCCATTGCAAGTCAACTGCCTGGCACCCAAAAGAACAACAGTAATGAGATCACCTGTCCAATCAAAAACATACGTGACAACGTGTACCAATATGTGCTCTGGACATAAAGTAATCTTTTTACTTTTGGGTTCATTTTTGAGTCAAACAAGACAGTTGGTTGGACGCATAAACATGTTTTAATGACTTACATAGCAAATGGAGAATTCAGAACTCACCTGCCATTGAGTTGCTGATGAAAGACACGTCCATCTTCTCATCCTTGGTGACATCAATGGGGAGAGAATCATCACCAAGTGACTTCATCTCATCAACTGTTAGGTAGCGATATGACTGGTCACCCAGCATTGTGTCGTCACCTAAATATGCAAAAGAGATCCATATGTGTGATGTGACATCAAGCACCAAAACTGAATAACAATTCCATTCTCCATTGCAAACAATATGCTCCAAAGTACACATGATACCTCAAAGGTTACCTTCCCTTCAGAGTATCAATATGACAAAATAATAACCATAATTATATCATAGAGCATCATGAAGGGTTACCTCACCAACAATCTTGTTTCAGTCTAAGTACTTGTTTTTTGTTCATAAATTTTCTTTTAAACCCTAGGAGATGCCTTTACTAAATCAGATACATACACTGGTGTTATTTACACTTATTTTTTTTCTTTGCTTTGTCGCTGTCTCCTGCGTTCGCGAGGTAGCGCAAGGAAACAGACGAAACAAATGGCCTAACCCACCCCCACACACATGTATATACATACACATCCACACATGCAAATATACATACCTATACATCTCAATGTACACATATATATACACACACAGACATATACATATATACACATGTACATAATTCATAGTCTGCCTTTATTTATTCCCATCGCCACCTCGCCACACACAGAATAACATCCCCCTACCCCCTCATGTGTGCGAGGTAGCGCTAGGAAAAGACAACAAAGGCCCCGTTCGTTCACACTCAGTCTCTAGCTGTCATGTAATAATGCCCAAAACCACAGCTCCCTTTCCACATCCAGGCCCCACAGAACTTTACAGAGCTTTTACACTTATAAGTAGAAAAACAGCAAGTTGAAGCACCTTTAAAGAGGAGAGAGGACCCCATATCTCCTGACAGAATAGAATACAAATATTTCCATGATGGAAAAATTGCTCAACTAGGTTTACAGTCTTACAATCAAACCAAGCTATCTATATATTTTTACTGCATGGTAACTGATTTCTAATTTCTAAGATTAACTTATCCCTAGAAACGAATCAACATTCTCAGTAGTATTTTTCAAAAAATCATCTGCAGCAGACAAACTGCCCAAGACTGAAATATACATATTCTATATCCTATTCAGAACTACCACTATTGGGGAAAACACATTAGACTTCCTTTATAAACTTATGATCATATGTTACACCTGAATTAACCAATGAAGTCCCAATTCACAGGAATTGTCTTAAAGTTACTGCAATTTTCAAAGTAATCCACTAGATTCATTCATTCATATTCATAATTATCCCAGGTCCTCATTTCAAGAAAGAGTCCTGGAATTACCCAGGACATCCTTCCAGAGGATACTGCAGACCAAGCTGCATTACTTCTAGTAGCTGGAAAATGTGGACTCTTTTCAAAGTGAAAAATTCTTTCAGGAGACTGTACTCCCAATCATACAGGCTCACCAAAGGTGCTTTTCATTCATGATATAACCTTGAACAGGCACAGCCCAGTAACCACTCCATCTGATGAACTGTACAATCAAACTAAATACTGTAGTTACCTATTTGTACAGTATGTAGGGGAGTTCTACATTCTACATCTCTTGACCTTTCTTTATTAAAGATCTTTACGATCAATACTGTACCTAGAAAATCTGAGACCTATCTTTCTTGAAAGTTTAAACCACCAAGATAAAAATAAATAGCTTAAAACCAGGTTCTAATGAACAGCCTAAAAATAACGAGTAATATATGTGTGTGTACATACAAAATTGGATGCATTCCATACAAAAGTCCACATTTTTCCAATACTTTGTATAAAACATGTAGTACGTATAACATGAACACTGAACAATGAACTTTCAAGCTGTCATGCTTTATTTTTTTTTCAATGTGTTTACAGATCAGCAAGGCAAGAGCATCAACTCTTCAGCTTCTCTTAAATCAGTCATTTCTAAATTTTTCACTTTATATTTCTCCTTCAGTCTTTTCTTGTTGCCTTCAATTCACATTTACTATCAACTTTCTTCATTTAGACACTCTCCCAAACTCAGAGACCAAATACTGCAGTTTCTCACTTGAATCTGCCATCAGTGCCATGACATCAGCAAACAATTACTGACTCGCTTCCTAGGATCCCTCACCCCCTATAGACTGCATACTGTCCCTCTCTCCAAAACCTCTGCATCTACCTACCTTACCACCCCATCCATAAACAAATTAAAAAGCAATGGTGAATCACAAACACCTGCTGCAGACCCACCTTCACCTGGAACCACTCACTCTCTTCTCTACTTATTTTCACATATGCCTTACTCTCTTGATGAAAACTCACTGCTTTTAGTAGCTTTCCTCCAACACCACACAATCGTAACACTTTCCACAAAATATCTCTATAAACCTTATGATATGCTATCTCCACATATAAATCCTTCTGTTTCTATGGGGCATTTTTCACACATTCATGAAGGCAAACACATGATCCACACGTCATCTATCACTCCTGAAATCACTATGTTCCTTCCCATTTTGATTCTCTATGGTTGCACCATCCTTTCACATAAGTAGCCAGGTACAATAAAGAAACTTTCATACCTCTATAATTTGAACACTCACTTTTGTTCCCCTTTCTTTTATACAGTGCCAATATACGTGCATTCTGCCAATCCTCAGGCACCTAGCCATGATTCATGCAGACATCCATCCTGCAAAACCATCCACTTTTCATCCTGCAAAAGGCTCTCACCACCTTTTCTCTCTCCACTAAACCACCTGCCATGACTCTCTCACCTTGCATACCTCACCAACCCAATCACCCTAGTCTGCCATCCTATCATCAAACAAATTCAATAGTCCATAATAATTATCACACATCTCTTCACCTCATCAATGCCTTTTAACATTTCCCCTTTTGCTTCATTCATTCTTGTTTTTCTCATACAATTAATATCCTTCCAAAATATCTTACTCACTCTGAAGTTTGAAGATACTTGCCCACCCTAACTCTCATCTGCCTTATTTTTCTTCCTCTCGACTTCCTTATGCTTTCTCTTGTACATCCTACAATCATTTGCACTCCTTCCCTGTACCATATACATACACCTCCCATTTCTCTTTCACCAACATTACTTAATCAACCTACCACTCCATTCCTCACCCACTTCCCAAACTTCACTTAATCTCACCTTTGCTATTCTACACTCACTCTCCTGGTATTTTTGACACATAATCTCTTTTCTAAGCTCACTTAATTGCACCTCCCTCTTCTCTCTCATAGTTTCCTATTATCTGAAAATTTCTACAAATCCTTACCACTGCCTTCCAACAAGCAATGATCAGACATCCCACCAGCTGCCTCTCTCAGCACATTCATCATCCATGAGTCTCTCTTTTGTATGTTTATTAATCAGTAAGTAATCCAATAATGCCTGGTGCCCATCCTTCCTACTCACTTACATATGCATGTTCCTCTTTTTCAGCAAACAATACCACAAGCTGTTCACCACTCATTTATGCATGATATCAGGTACCTCATGACTCCAATTATAACCTCAAATGTCACATTTCTCACTTTCATCTCAAAATCACCCATCATTAACAGCCAATCTCTTTCATTACAACTGCTAGCACAGTAACACAGCTGCTCCCAAAACAATCACCTCCCTTCATAATTTTTCTCAAGGATAAGTACATAATCACTAATGTCATAATCCACGTTCATTTTCCCCATTTCAGTCTAAAGTTCACTTCCTTACATTCTTTCACGCATTTCTACAACTCTTACTTCAGCAGCAATGCAACCCCTTCCTTAAGTCTCGCCCTCACACCAGCTGATGACTTTACCCTCAGCCATTCCCAAACCGTTCCTCCCCCTTGCCCATGAGTTGTTTCATTCACAGCCAGATCATTTGGGTTCCTTTCCTTAAACATACTACCTATCTCTCCTTTCTTATCTTGCTTACATCCACACATATTCAAAATTCCCAGCCTGAGCCTTTGAGGAAGAGGAGCACTCCTACTTGGCTTATTTTTCTGTTCCATCTTTTGATCACTGAAACAGAAGGTCATAAAATGTTTTAGTGTTGTATGTGTATCTGTAGCAGAGAGCACAGGGCATTTGAGTACCAGGTGCTCCAAGTCTTCTTTATAGTATTTGTACTGTGAGCATGAAAGGTCTTAGGATATGCTGAAACTGTACATGTAGTGTTACAGTGATGCATGATGTCCAAAGCATAAGCATAAGAGTGAGGCTAATATTTGTCTTGGAAGTGTAGTTTTAGATGGGTTTTTGTCTGGTATGATAGAGTTTAAGGCTGAGTGGGGAGGATGGTTGTTTACTGCATGTCAGGTTATTTCAGAGTGCATGAGTTTTGTACGTTATATTTGTTGTGGGTGGGAGACTTATGACAAGAGGTTACTGAAGTGTGGGCAAGGGTAATCTTTTCCTTTATACTTGGAGGTTGGTGGTTAGTTATAGAGTGGTTTGGGTAAGAGAGGTCTAGTGATGTTGCACAGAACTGAGTGCTGAGTATGTTGAGGTGGTACTGCACTGGGAGGATCTTTATTTCATTGTGAAAGTGTTGAGTGTTTAAGGCTGCTAAAAAAGCCAGTGACTGTTTTGAGTGGACTATATTGCATGGTTTGTAAATATCTCTTATTTGCTTTAGAAAGGGTGTATGACCAGGCAGGTGAACTGTAGTTTAAAGTGGAGCAAAAGAATTGTTTGTTTGGGAAGTTGATGTTCTCTTGCTCAAATCTGGTGCCAGTTTGTGTTTGTGGGTATTATGTTTGGGCACTACTTTTGAGCTGATGTTACTGATGTGAGGAGTTTGTCATGTGTAAGTTGTATGTAATGCATACATTGGTTGGTATTTTGCTCAGTGGGGGACTGTCCATTTAAGGTGAATGGAGAGTGTATGCTGCATTAGTGTCAATCTGGGGTTAAATAAGCGATTGAAGAATTCTTTGGAGATGCGTTGACAAGACAAAGCTGCAGGAAGTCAAGAGGAAGGTACAGGGGCTGAAAAAAAAGAGGGCAAAAGACATGAGAAGGAGAAAGTATCAGAAAACTTCAGTGATAATAAAAAATGGAAGGGGGTTAACATTGTGAAAAAAATTATGAAAACACATGGGAACAGCAGTAAAGGGAGCTAATGAGGAAGTGGTATATGCAGACATAAAAGAGATGGAATTAACATTTAGAGGAAGGGTCTGTAAATATGTTCGATGACAGGTTGAAAGATGTGGGATGTTTATGATGTGGGGGTATGCAAAGTAAGAGTCATGGAAAGTGGTTTGGTGAAAAGGGAAGAGGTGGTGAAAGCCTTGCAAAAGATGAAGTGTAGAAGAGCAGCTGCAGTGGATGGGATTGCAATTAAATTTCTTTGGAAAAGTTGGAAGGCCAGTATAATGCTAGTGTGTAAAGGCATTAGAGAGAGAAGTGAATATTCAAAACGTATAAGTTTGTTAAATCTACCTGCTGAGTTGGATGGGGGAGTTGTGACTGAGCAGGTGGTGGCATGTACAGTGTTTCAGATTGGGGAGGGACAATGTGGCTTCTAGAGTGGTAAAGGATGCAAGGATCAGGAGTTTGCTTTGAAGATTATGAGCAAAAAAAAGAATTAAGAGAAACAGAAGGACTTGTATGTGGTCTTTATGGATCTGGAGAAAGCATCTGATGCTCTGTGGAATATGTTGCAAATATATGGTGTGGGAGGAAAGCTGCTAGAAGCAGTGAAGAGAATTTTATAAGCGAGTAAAGCATGTGTGTTGGTGAAAGAAAGGTGAGTGCTTCCAGGTGAGGGTGGGTCTGTATTAAGGGTGTGTGATGTCACCATTGCATTCTTTTTTAATTGGGTGGTGTGTGAGGTTAATGCAAGGGGCTTGAAGAGAGGAGCTGATATGCAGTCTGTTAGGGAAAGAGAGCCCTGGGAAGTTTCAGTTACTGTTTGCTGAAGACAGTGCTGATGGCAGATTTGTGTGAGAAACTGCAGAAGCTGGTGTCTGAGTTTAGGAGTGTATGTCTAGAAAGAGAATGCTAAGAGTAATGTGAAATTATGCAAGATTAATAGGTTTAACAGTGAAAAGAGACAGGTTATTTAGAACATCAGTCAGAATAGAGAACACCTGGAGTGGATATGGCAGCAAATGGAATAAGGGAGCTAAAGTAAGCCATGAGGGTGAGGGGGTAAAGGTCCTGGGAACATTGAGGTATGTGTGGAAAGAGAGTCGACTCTCATACGGGCAAAGATGGGTATGTTTGATGGTATAGCAGTTCCTCTGGCAGTGTATGGTTATGAGGCATGGGCCCTAAAAAAATATATAATGAAGAGGGTGGATGTGTTGGAAATGAAATGTCTGAGGGCAATTATGCCTTGTGTGTGTGTGTGTGTGTGTGTGTGTGTGTGTGTGTGTGTGTGTGTGTGTGTGTGGGGGGGGGGGGGGTTGATTGAATAAGAAATGATATGGGTAAGAGAGAGGTGTAGTGGTAAAATGTATGAGAGAGCTATAGATGATAACCTAAAGACTTTGGACATAGAGAAAGGATAATTAAGAGATAGGGCATGCACATCAGGTGTGAAGGAAACAAGGAAAAGGGAAAACCAAGGAAGAGGTAGAAGGATCAAGCAAAAGATGCTCAGAAGATTCAAGGACTGAACATGCACGAGGGTGTGAGGTGTGCAATAGATAGAGCAAATTAGAATGATGTGGTATACAGGGTACGATGTGCTCTCAATAAGCTGAACCAAGGCATATGATATGGTTGGAGAGCTTGAGAAAGGTCTGTGGCATCTAGCTGTGGATAGAAAACTATAGTTTTATGCATTATATGCAACAGCTACAAAGTGGAACAATGGGAGCATATAGGTCCCATGAGGCAACTTCCAAACTGAAGAGAACACTTACTCCTCTCAACTGCCCTATGTTCACCCCACAGACATATATAAATAACATCACCATGTCTTATAACCTGTGGTCCCACCTAGTGGATGCGGTTGGCTTCCTCAGCAATCCGGGAGCCCCACAGAAGGGTCTCCTAGAAAAATGTGAGGTAAGGTATGTATACTGTTAATACTGCTTTGCTAAGCAACAAATGAGTGAGTCACAAAACTTACTTTTATCAAAATCCAACACAATACTGCTTGGCATAAAAATGAAATTATATTCTTATATGTACAGACAGACTTCTGTATGAGTTATTCATTTCCAGTTTTAAAATCATCCTCACATAATTTCAAACCTTTGCAACTAACATTTACCAATCTTTTTTATTTTTTTTTTGCTTTGTCACTGTCTCCCGCGTTTGCGAGGTAGCGCAAGGAAACAGACGAAAGAAATGGCCCAACCCACTCCCATACACATGTATATACATACGTCCACACACGCAAATATACATACCTACACAGCTTTCCATGGTTTACCCCAGACACTTCACATGCCCTGATTCAATCCACTGACAGCACGTCAACCCTGGTATACCACATCGATCCAATTCACTCTATTCCTTGCCCTCCTTTCACCCTCCTGCATGTTCAGGCCCCCATCACACAAAATCTTTTTCACTCCATCTTTCCACCTCCAATTTGGTCTCCCACTTCTCCTCGTTCCCTCCACCTCCGACACGTATATCCTCTTGGTCAATCTTTCCTCACTCATTCTCTCCATGTGCCCAAACCATTTCAAAACACCCTCTTCTGAACTCTCAACCACGCTCTTTTTATTTCCACACATCTCTCTTACCCTTACGTTACTTACTCGATCAAACCACCTCACACCACATATTGTCCTCAAACATCTCATTTCCAGCACATCCATCCTCCTGTGCACAACTCTATCCATAGCCCACACCTCGCAAACATACAACATTGTTGGAACCACTATTCCTTCAAACATACCCATTTTTGCTTTCCGAGATAATGTTCTCGACTTCCACACATTCTTCAAGGCTCCCAGGATTTTCGCCCCCTACCCTACCCTATGATCCACTTCCGCTTCCATGGTTCCATCCGCTGCCAGATCCACTCCCAGATATCTAAAACACTTTACTTCCTCCAGTTTTTCTCCATTCAAACTTACTTCCCATTGACTTGACCCTCAACCCTACTGTACCTAATAACCTTGCTCTTATTCACATTTACTCTTAACTTTCTTCTTTCACACACATTACCAAACTCAGTCACCAGCTTCTGCAGTTTCTTACATGAATCAGCCACCAGCGCTGTATCATCAGCAAACAACAACTGACTCACTTCCCAAGCTCTCTCATCCACAACAGACTTCATACTTGCCCCTCTTTCCAAAACTCTTGCATTCACCTCCCTAACAACCCCATCCATAAACAAATTAAACAACCATGGAGACATCACACACCCCTGCCGCAAACCTACATTCACTGAGAACCAATCACTTTCCTCTCTTCCTACATGTACACATGCCTTACATCCTCGATAAAAACTTTTCACTGCTTCTAACAACTTGCCTCCCACACCATATATTCTTAATACCTTCCACAGAGCATCTCTATCAACTCTATCATATGCCTTCTCCAGATCCATAAATGCTACATACAAATCCATTTGCTTTTCTAAGTATTTCTCACATACATTCTTCAAAGCAAACACCTGATCCACACATCCTCTACCACTTCTGAAACCACACTGCTCTTCCCCAATCTGATGCTCTGTACATGCCTTCACCCTCTCAATCAATACCCTCCCATATAATTTACCAGGAATACTCAACAAACTTATACCTCTCTAATTTGAGCACTCACTCTTATCCCCTTTGCCTTTGTACAATGGCACTATGCACGCATTCCGCCAATCCTCAGGCATTTATCTACATTTACCAATAAATGCAGATAAAATATAGCCCCAAACAGACTTAAGATGGACTAGTTAATGAAAGGTTTAAAATGTATGGAGCATATAGGACCAGTGTTTGTGAGCTAAGAGAGAGATTTTAGAGAGAGTAAGACACAGAAGTTGACAATAAACAATGTAGGATCTAGCCGAAAATTTGGTGGCACCAAAATTAGAGAAATCAATAAAGCACGAGGATGAAAGACATAAATAACAGATTATATTGGTTTAGAAGATCATACAGCAGATAAGGAAGAAAGGGGAGAGAAAGAAGAAATGCTTGTTACAAAATTAATTGAGGCTATAAAACTGCCATGTGAAAATTTTGTGATAAGAAAGATTTCTTGATTATAATCAAGACTTACAAGTGCAACCAGTTATGTTTGACTTGGAAATGTCTAGTCAGTAGGTACTTAGGAGAACTAAGAAACTTAAGGAAAGGTTGCTAGTCTACGGAGTATTTGTCAAATGTGATATATGAAAGGAAGTGAGGGATGGAAGCAAAGAATAAGTAATAAGACAAAAGAGTGGAGATGCCAAAAATGGCAAGATGGAGAAACCCTGCCAGCACCACAGAGAGGGTAAGGGTGACAGGAGATGGAAATGTCACTTAAGGTATTGTACTCAAATGTTGATGGATTAACACATAATGGTGAAGAGCTGGATTTCAAGGAATGTCTGAAAGTGCACCTGATATAGCTGAGTTGTGGAAACAAAGCTTATTAAAGAGATAAGACCTCACCTATTCAGTCTAGAAGGGTGCATAATAGTAAGGAGGGAAATGAAATCATAAGCAGAGGAGCGTTAACCCTCTGAATAAAATAGAGGGAAATGAGATCATCAGAGGAGGAGCATTAACCCTCTGAATAAAATAGAGTCCTAAGTGTCAGGAAATAATGAAGGATGGCCCATTCAGAAAATATATAATGGGAAGAGTAATTGTAAGGGGAAGAGTAAGTGTAAGCATGAAGTGTATGGTGGCGTAAACATTATGTAATTCTCAAAAAAATTGCAATGACCCAGATCAAATATATATCAATAACAAAGAAGGAACAACAAGAATGGTACATGAAGCTGTTAAACATTCACTTCTTAGAGATGGTAAAGTACTGATAATGGAGGGATTTCAATTATAATGAACAGACTGGGGGATATGGATTCTCAAGGTGACAGAGAATCATGGAGACACACAAGTCTTTGGAATATACAAGGGAAAATTTTCGATAACATTACGGCAATATGCACAATACATTGAGAGGGACTGATACACTATCATTTCCAGATATTATCTTCACAAGTATAGTACGGATACTGAAAAAATCATCCATAATATACAAATTGGAACAAGAGATAATGTATTGCTCAAGTCTGACTGTGGCAAAAGGGGACATCAAAAGGGCAAAAGCAAGACAAAACACAGAGAGCAGATATAGTCATGGAAACTATATAAACTTTAACAATCTCTAAGGTAACAAAGACTGGGAAATTAAAGATCTGTAGCAAATAACCATGGCTATATGTTGAGAAATTCTATGAAAATTACAATGGAGTAGAAATATGGATACCTCTAGCCTTAAACAGAGAGCAAATGGTACGAAAGAGGAAAGAATGGTTTTAATAAAAATATGTTATCCCTGGGAATAGGGGATTAAGAATACTTCCCACGTATTCCCTGCGTGTCGTAGAAGGCGACTAAAAGGGGAGGGAGCGGGGGGCTGGAAATCCTCCCTCTCCTTTTTTTTTTTTTTTTTAATTTTCCAAAAAAGGAACAGAGGGGGCCAGGTGAGGATATTCCAAAAAAGGCCCAGTCCTCTGTTCTTAACGCTACCTCGCCAACGCGGGAAATGGCAAATAGTTTAAAAGAAAAAAAATGTTACAAATCAAAGGAGATTCAAAATGTGCTGTGGTGGAGATACAGATAGCACTCCAGTTAGCAAGCATTTGCAACGGTATAAGACAGCAAGGAATTACTACACCATGATAAGAAAAGAGGAGCAAAGACAACCTGAAAAGATACTGTGGACAAGACAAGAGCAAATATGGTGCTTTTCCATAAATTCAACCTAAGTCAAGTGTCAGTTAAAAACCAGCCAATCAGGCTATGGCATTCAGATAGAAGAATCAAAAGGATGATGTAAGGAGGTATGAGGATTGAATACAAAGTTCAAAAGTAATTTTACAGCAAAAACACTACAGCTCCATAACAGAGATTTAGAATGAGGAGGAATTTATTAAAAACACTGAGATATTTAGAAAAGACATCAACAGATTACCCAACGGTTTTGACCCATACAACACTTATGGTCTCAATGATCACCATACGTGCTGAACATATGTGCAGACACACTGAATAAACTGCCTTAAATGTTATTCAAGATGCCGCTGGAAAATGACACAGTGCCAAGGAAAAAGCCAAATGTCATACTTATCTATAAGAAAGGAAACTGGAAATAGGCACTGAACTACAGTCTCATTGATGAGAGTGGTCTGTAAGGTTCAGGAAATGATAATTACAAAGTAATTGGATTACTTTTTTTACAAGAAGATATTGCCTGAGAGACAGCATGGATTTAGGAAAGGGAGTTTGCATGTAACAAAACCTCTTATAGATAAGTCAGAAAAAGTGAGCTCTGTCTTGGACAAAAGGGAAGGCAGGATAGATCATTCATATCTGGACCACCACAAAGCATTTGACACTACACCACATGGAAGACTGATTAAGAAGCTGGATCAACAAGCAGGATTAAGGGGATATTTCTTCAATGGACAGATTATCTCAGAGAACAACAACAAAGGACACATGTCCGGGGAGCCTTTTCCAAATGGATTGATGTCATCTGCAGAGTGCCACAGGATTCTATTCCAGAACCATTACTTTTCTTGGTCTATGTAAATGACTTGCCTGAAGGTACTGACCCCTACCTGCTATATCTACAGACGTGCAAATGTCATGAAGGAAGTGAAAAGCAAGGAGGATTGCATCAACTTTCAAAGGAATTTAAACACGTCCCAATGTGAGTTGTCTGATAAAATTCAACTCAAGTTAATGTAAAGTAACAAGATGGAACAAGGTGAAAAAAGGCTTCAATGTTATTATCATCTAGCATGAAATAAGCTCCAGGAAACTGTGGGTGAGAAGCACTTTGGAACATCACCGCTAACCTGTCACTAAAGACTTTCATTACGAGAATAGTTGTTGCCAAAGGCTTTCATTACAAGAATAGTTAAGGAGAAAAACTTTCCGCTGGCAAACATTAGAATAGCTTATACATGTATGGATAAGGAAATATTCAGTAAGATGTTCATATCCTACAAAAGTACAAAACTAGAATATGCTTCTCAAATTTAATCACAAACAACTAATAAAAAAGGGCCAGAGGATGGCAACAAAAATGGTGCCAAAAGTAACAGCTGGGCTAAAGGGAAAGGCTAGTCTGTAAATCTGCCCACTTAAGGAGTTAGAATCAAGGGATGACTAGAGCACAACCTTTAAGTTTTAAAATAGATCGATGATGTAGACAGTGAACAATTCTTATCAGACAGGTATAGATAGTTCAGCCAGAGGATATAAAATGAAATAAAGCAAGAAACATGTTAAAAATATTTTCCAAGGAGGACTTTAATCATATTCAGTGTTGAATGGAACAGAACAACTGAGGATATAATTTGAGCAGACAGCAGACATAAATTTAAGAGGTCATGGAGCAGAAAATGTACAAGAGATGAGGCCCTATTTATGTAAAACTCCCTCCCTATACATCATAAGTAGGCAATTAAAAGGTAGATGAAAAAAATGCAATCTGACGATAATATTCCTAGTCTTCATTATGGAAATAATTAAAATGATGGGGTACACAGGGAAAGAAATAGTTATGAGATGCAGCAGAAAAAAGAAAAGACTGAAAGACAGACAGACAGTGCAATGATTACACTCCCTGTCTTAATGTTCGGAGGAAAAAACAAACAAAATGAGGCAAAGATGGAGATAAAACTCTATGAAGATAGTGGAAGAAATTGAAATGAAATCAATGAGAGAGCATATGAAAGAGGTATGTAAAATGAAAAAAAAAAAAAGAAGACTTAGAAGTAAAAATATTAATCTATCATTTATTATGTAGGTAAATAGGGTGCGTAAGACAAGGGAGCAAATGGGAACTTCAGTGAAGGGCGTAAATGGGGAGGTGATAACAAGTAGTGGTGATGTGAGAAGGAGATGGAATGAGTATTTTGAAGGTTTGTTGAATGTGTCTGATGACAGAGTGGCAGATATAGGGTGTTTTGGTCGAGGTGGTGTGCAAAGTGCGAGGGTTAGGGAAAATGATTTGGTAAACAGAGAAGAGGTAGTAAAAGCTTTGCGGAAGATGAAAGCCGGCAAGGCAGCAGGTTTGGATGGTATTGCAGTGGAATTTATAAAAAAAGGGGGTGACTGTATTGTTGACTGGTTGGTAAGGTTATTTAATGTATGTATGACTCATGGTGAGGTGCCTGAGGATTGGCGGAATGCTTGCATAGTGCCATTGTACAAAGGCAAAGGGGATAAGAGTGAGTGCTCAAATTACAGAGGTATAAGTTTGTTGAGTATTCCTGGTAAATTATATGGGAGGGTATTGATTGAGAGGGTGAAGGCATGTACAGAGCATCAGATTGGGGAAGAGCAGTGTGGTTTCAGAAGTGGTAGAGGATGTGTGGATCAGGTGTTTGCTTTGAAGAATGTATGTGAGAAATACTTAGAAAAGCAAATGGATTTGTATGTAGCATTTATGGATCTGGAGAAGGCATATGATAGAGTTGATAGAGATGCTCTGTGGAAGGTATTAAGAATATATGGTGTGGGAGGCAAGTTGTTAGAAGCAGTGAAAAGTTTTTATCGAGGATGTAAGGCATGTGTACGTGTAGGAAGAGAGGAAAGTGATTGGTTCTCAGTGAATGTAGGTTTGCGGCAGGGGTGTGTGATGTCTCCATGGTTGTTTAATTTGTTTATGGATGGGGTTGTTAGGGAGGTAAATGCAAGAGTCTTGGAAAGAGGGGCAAGTATGAAGTCTGTTGGGGATGAGAGAGCTTGGGAAGTGAGTCAGTTGTTGTTCGCTGATGATACAGCGCTGGTGGCGGATTCATGTGAGAAACTGCAGAAGCTGGTGACGGAGTTTGGTAAAGTGTGTGGAAGAAGAAAGTTAAGAGTAAATGTGAATAAGAGCAAGGTTATTAGGTACAGTAGGGGTGAGGGTCAAGTCAATTGGGAGGTGAGTTTGAATGGAGAAAAACTGGAGGAAGTGAAGTGTTTTAGATATCTGGGAGTGGATCTGTCAGCGGATGGAACCATGGAAGCGGAAGTGGATCATAGGGTGGGGGAGGGGGCAAAAATTTTGGGAGCCTTGAAAAATGTGTGGAAGTCGAGAACATTATCCCGGAAAGCAAAAATGGGTATGTTTGAAGGAATAGTGGTTCCAACAATGTTGTATGGTTGCGAGGCGTGGGCTATGGATAGAGTTGTGCGCAGGAGGATGGATGTGCTGGAAATGAGATGTTTGAGGACAATGTGTGGTGTGAGGTGGTTTGATCGAGTAAGTAACGTAAGGGTAAGAGAGATGTGTGGAAATAAAAAAAGCGTGGTTGAGAGAGCAGAAGAGGGTGTTTTGAAGTGGTTTGGGCACATGGAGAGAATGAGTGAGGAAAGATTGACCAAGAGGATATATGTGTCAGAGGTGGAGGGAACGAGGAGAAGAGGGAGACCAAATTGGAGGTGGAAAGATGGAGTGAAAAGGATTTTGTGTGATCGGGGCCTGAACATGCAGGAGGGTGAAAGGAGGGCAAGGAATAGAGTGAATTGGAGCGATGTGGTATACAGGGGTTGACGTGCTGTCAGTGGATTGAATCAAGGCATGTGAAGCGTCCGGGGTAAACCATGGAAAGCTGTGTAGGTATGTATATTTGCGTGTGTGGACGTATGTATGTACATGTGTATGGGGGGGGTTGGGCCATTTCTTTCGTCTGTTTCCTTGCGCTACCTCGCAAACGCGGGAGACAGCGACGAGGTATAAAAAAAAAAAAAAAAAAAAAAAAATTTATTATGTAAATTCCCAATTTCCTCTTCATCTTTCTGACTGCCTATCTTCATTGACTCCATTCCCAATTTCTATGTCGTGGATCAAGTACATACAGTCTTTGAAAAAATAATTTAAATACATATTCAACCCCATTACCTGTGTGCCAAGGTGAAGCATGACATTTCACACTCACACAAGCGCTTCAAACTTTCTCACTTTACACCTTTTCTGCTTTGCACAAAAAGCCAATTTACCAAGTGAGAGCAACATTAACAGCTATCTAAATATTTTACATAAATGTACTTATGCGACAAAACATCAGCATGATAAAATGTTTTGTGTACTCATCTATCCATCTAACTATCTTTAACACCACTCCTATTTCCAATGGGTGGATCAACTGCATACAGGAATGCTCTTTTTGTCAGAATTAATTTTCCAGAAATGGGAAGTCCCAAACCCAACTACATAAACTGGCAATGGATAAGGATTCCCAATGTCCTAAAAAAGACTAGCTAACCTGATACCCTCATTAGTTATGTACAATATGAAAATTGCTTCACCTTACAATTACCTTTATCTATTCTTCCCTTTTAAAGCTCAACTTTCTCCCTTATGTACATGCGCAGAAGTAAACCTCATCCTTTTAATATATAACTAGTGTATGTAAGCAACTTGTGGTCCATTTGTTTGTTAACCAAATCCATAGGTACAATTCTTCAGTAAATATATACATTTCTGCAGCTTGGTTTCTGATCCACATGAGTAGAATGTCAGCAGTTAAATATTTTTGAAAGATTCAATAAACATCATGCTGCTTTGAACACAACATCTGGCTTCAGGATAAAGATAAAAACACAAATCATTTGACTACCTTGAGCTGCATAACTTAAATGACAATGTAAGAGATACAATAACTGAGCTTATAAGATTGAATCAGAATCTTAATCCATTTTTCTACATATGATTTTGGACATGAATATTACATGCAGTGCCTAACTAAAACAGGAATAAATGATTCTGTTCTCTATACATGCATACAACAATTTTATGCTGCTTTATATCATATTGAATGATATCTTGTGAAGCCGCTACCACACTTAATAACAAAAAATCAGTCATATCCATAATAATAATGCTGACACACTGGACAAAGAGTGAAATGCTTCCTGCTTTCTCCTCATGCAAGGAACAGTATGCTTGAGCTTATTTGAATATTTGGGTCATGCAAAACAGTTATAAATACAGGAAAAACCAGGAAAAAAAATCATAGAAGTACTTATAAAACAATGGTCCTACTACTTTGTTAAAAGAATCATCATAATTTGTACAGCATCTTGCACTTATATAATTCTTCACATTCTGTAAAAAATTTTCACAGATTTTTCCTGCATTTTTTTTGGAGTTAAACAGTTACACTGGAGACACATCATTCCTAGTAAAACTTACTGGTATAGCGTAACTGTCCTTCATAGTACGGGAGCGTGACGTGCTGCTGCTTACCAAACATGGAGGAGACCAGATTGTCGTCACCTGAACACAAACAACACCCACAACGGACAAGGGTTAGTCAGCAACAGTTTTCTGCACTGTTGTCACAGCTAGGTCTAAGTCTGTCTTGTTGTGCTTGGTGAAGTTTAACAAAAATTGTAACTGTACGAAAACTCACATTCAAGGACAATCAAAATATCAAAATATAAGCACCATATTCAAACCAACACATATACCACAAACTCTTGATTCATATTCTAACAATCTCTTATGACAAAAGTATATCACCTTCCTCAATAACATGGAGAACTTCATCAAGCACACAGAAATTGTCAATTTTCACAAAAGTCTAAATGTCTCCTCTACACACTCCTCATGCCTTTACTGTCAAGTTCACAGCAGAGTTTACTATTTCAGCCAAAATGTATGCCCCAAATCAATATTAGTATCTAGATAATGTAACAGTCAATTAGTAACATCATGCAGCTTGCAATATTTACATGAGAATACGGCCTGAAGATTACATTCATTCAACAATTCAAAACTGTTCTGAATCTATAACAAAATTAAAACAAATAAAATATTAGAGCTAACAGCAACACACAACACTGTAATATATAATGTGTAACAATAATAAGTATCAAAATATTTTAAACCAAAGCTTTTCCAAACTGGACAGCATTTATAATAAAACTATTTCAAGTAATGAACAAATAAGTAATGGTCATTTATATCTGCAAACTCCCCTAAGCAAGATAATTACTTTTGATTATAATAATGACTCCATGAAACTGTGGTTATTTTCAACGAGTTATAACAACAGTTGATTCCCTGTTAAGGGGAAATAAGCAGTTATCAAACTTTGCAATGTTTTTCATATAATTCACTCTGAGGGTTTTACAGACTGATACGATGAAAAAAATAATTTAAAACATTTGGCCCAGAGGCCAAAGGCAAAATTACTTTACAAAGAGCTTGAAAAGTATTTTCTCAACCTACTCAATGTTTAATACAAAAAGAAATGAGCTCTGAAAGATCAAGAAAATTACAAGCACTCCTCAAATACTACCCAACTTCACAGAAAAAAGTAATGAGAAGCACAGACAACTTCTATCTACAGTTTGTCACGATGCTGTCACGTGTCAAGTCTTTTCAGAGTAATGGCTCCACCTTACCCTTTCTGATGATGATGATGATTCTTGAGAATGCCTTGCACTGTTGCCCTTGCATGCAAACACTTACTTGGCATCTTTACTCTACAAGAACAGCTACACCTCATGTATGGAGGTAAAGTCATGCTAAAGCTAATTTTTAAGAATAATGTAAATCTCAAAGCTCATTCTGCTCCACTTTCAGTTCTCTTAATATAAAAAGAAATAACTGGATTAAAGGCTGATGCATAAAGAATAATAATATATTCATGAACAATGTGGAACTTTAAACAATTGGGAAATATACTAAAGAATAAGATTTTTAGTCATGCCTAACATGCAAAAGAAAAATGTTTTTCAATACATGATTATAATCATTTTAGGATAAAAGCATAAAAGATGCATGCCATAGTTTTGCAACAGTAATTATTACAAAGCATTGCCAAAATTATGAAAAAAAAGAGAAGCAGATGTCATGTGTGCAAGTCAATGCGTCGAATAAAAAGAATAAGATAAGGAAGAACATGGATTAGAATATGAGTAACTATAAGAAAAAAGAATAAGAAAAAAGAAAACAATTAGAAGAAGAAAAAGAAGGAGAAGAAGATGAAGATGAAGAAGAAAAGAAGAAAAAATGTAGAGGAGAAAGAAGAAGCAAAGAAGATGAAAAGAAAATGAAGAAGAAATGAAGAAGAATAGTAAAAGACCATAAAAGAAGAACAGAAGAAGATGAAGAACAGAAAGAGGAAGAGAAGACAACATAGATCAGAAGAAAACTAGAAGAACAAAAGAGAAAAAATAGAAGAAGAAGAAGAATATGAAGAAGAAGAAGAAGAAGAAGAAGAAGAAGAAGAAGAAGAAGAAGAAGAAGAAGAAGAAGAAGAAGAAGAAGAAGAAGAAAGAGAAAGAAAAGAAGAAACAAGACAAAAAGAAATATAAGAAAGAGGAAGAAAAGAAGAAACAAGAAGACAAAAAAGTAGACAAGAAGAAAACAGGAAAAAAAAGAAGAGGGAGAGGAAGAAGAATATGAAACAGAAGAAGAAAAGAAGATTAAGAGGAGGAAGGAGAACAAGAGGAAGAAGAAGAAGGAGATAAAGAGGAGGAGGAGGAACAGAAGGAAGAAGATGAGGAGGAATAAAAAGAGAAATCCTTAAAAATTCATTATGTCAAACAATACTGTGTTCATCAAAACATGATTCCACACTTTGTCCTCTTTAAAATTGGGTCAAAGAAAATGTATTCAAAAAGACAAAAGGTATTCAAAGTCTGCACTCATCTATGTCAAATACACTAATGATCATTATGATTTCAGTAGAACACTACATTCTAGCTGTCACACACTAGATATAGCTATCCTACCTCTTAAGTCTATAATCAAAAGCACTAACAAATATCTTCCCTCAACTATCAAGTCTCATGCTGTGAAGACTTTAAATAGGACTTCATTAAATTTTTGTATATCCTTTGTCAATGCAGCCAATGAATATCAATAGAAAAACAATCTTGCTGCTAAATTCATGAACTATCATCACCAAACTAAACATAAAAGCTAATGCTGGACATGGTTACATCATATAATGGAATAAAAAGATTGCTTTATTTTCATGACTTGCAAACGAAAAAAATCATAATCATAATATATTCAGTATGACATTCAACGAAAAATAGTGCACACACACATTACACATCATCCACAGACTCATCCAAAATGTTCCCCAAAACAATAGATGACATCATCACAATGCTTTCTTTTAAACTTCTCAAACATGAAGATTATCTTTTTCTTTTTCTTACTAACCACTGAATCAGTATAATAGATTTAAGTACTTGTTCCTATTCTCTGACAAGACATGCCTAAATGATGCAGGATACCGGATTCCCCTGGCTGGGCAACCGGCCCACAGTATCTCTTAAGTTAAATGTGCTCTATCAAAGTAATCACAACACTAAAACAAATATTTTCTGTGGGCAAGCCAATCATATGTATCTATCTATCTATATCTCAGATGCCAATTTCCTCCAGGAACTCCCATCAAGGGAGTGGCCACAGTAAAAGAGTCTCCACACATCCCTGTCGTTCCATGCCTCCCTCGCATACACCGTTTTCTACCATTTCTTTCCCTCCAGTACTCTTCCACTCTATTTCCCTATGTCGCAGGTGGTCTTCCTCTCACACCAACCCCTTTAATTGTACACTTCCTTGCAAACTCCCCCTCTTGCATTCTTTTCACAGGCCTTCAAGCAGGAGGAGTTCAGTACCACCAGTATAAATACCTTACTTTACCTTCCTGCCCCAGGAGCACCTTATATCCTTATGAGGATCCTGCAACACTCAGGAAGCTGACTACACACACTGGTCCAGATCACAGGTCATAAAGTATCTTAATGTTGTGTGTATATCTAGTGCAGAAAGTGCTCAGTGTCCTCTTATTGGTAACTGCATTGTGGGCATGAAGGGTCTTGGGATAAGCTGAAATGATGTTTTTCTATTTACCTATACTTACCCCAGGACCAATTCCAATGGAAATGTCCTGATGTTAACCAGGACATTTCTAAGGCTCCTGCATCTCAAATCTGTACTGCTTACAAAAGAAGGGAAATGTTGACTCCCTGAGAAAGATTAGTTCTTCGACAAGACTGTCATACTAATGATACAGCCTCACCAAAGGTGACTCTTCACTCACCATTTCCCAGCTTGTGCCAATAAAAGATGAAAAGGCCTCATTCACTCATCCATTCCCAAGCTGTTGTGTAATGCACTGAAATCACAACCCCCTACCCACAACCAAGCTCTACAGACCTTTCCATGGTTTCCCACAGCTGACTTATGCCCTGGTTCAGTCCAATGACAGCATGTTGCCCCATGTATACCAAATCACTCTAAATCATTCTACCCCATGCATGCCTTTCACCCTTCTGTATAATCAGGCCCTCATCGCTCAAAATCTTTTTTCACTCCTTCCTTCCATCTCCAAGTTGTCCTGACCGTTTCAACACCCCCCCTTTAGCTCTTTCAACCATACTCTTCTCCTTACCACACCTTTATCCAACCATATCACTAACTACTTGATTAACCCTCCTCACCACATGTTATCCTAAAGCAATTCATTTCTAGAACATCCATCCTCTTCTGTATATTCTCATCTATAGTCCAAGCTTCACATCCATACAACAACACTGGAATTACTATATCTTCAAACATGTTATCTTTGCCCTCCCAGATAATGACCTCTCTTTCTACACATTCCTCAATACTACCAAAACTTTTGTCACCTTCTCCATCCTATGACTTCACTTCAGCTCCCATCCACTTCCAGGTATCTATAACACTTCACTTCCACCAAGTTCTCTTCATTCAAAATAACATCCAAACCAACCTGTTTCTCTCTACTCCTAAACCTAACAACATTGTTTTTATTCACAATTAGTCTCAACTTTCTCCTTTCACACTCTCCCAAACTCATAGACCAACTTCTGCAGCTTCTCACTCAAATCTCCCACGAGTTCTGAGTCATCATGAACAGCAACCTCCCAGGCTCCTGCACCCTCAGCAGACTGCATACTTGTTCTTCTCTCTGAGATCTTAGCATTCACCTCCCTCAGTACCCTATCCATAAGCACATTAAAAGCCACAATGACATCACATATCCCTGATGCAGACCCATCACCACCTGGAACCACTCATTGATACTGATGCTTTATGGAAGGTGTTATGCATATATGTTGTGGGAGCAAAGCTATTTGTGAGGAGTTTTTATAAAGAAATTGAGGCATGTATGCAAACTTGCATACATGCCTCAATTTCTTTATAAAAACTCCTCACAGATAGCTTTGCTCCCACAACATATATGCATAACACCTTCCATAAAGCATCAGTATCAATCCTATTATAAGCTTTCTCCAGATCTAAACATACTGCATACAAGTCTTTCTGGTTTTTCAAAGTATTTTCAAACCTAATCCACACATCATCTTATCAAACCACAATGCTACTCCAGTGTCTGTTGCTCTGGGCATGCCACCAAGCTCTCAATGACCACTCTTTCATAAAGCTAACCAGATACATTCAACAAACTTTTATTTTATTTCTTTTATTATACTTTGTCACTGTCTCCCGCGTTTGCGAGGTAGCGCAAGGAAACAGACGAAAGAAATGGCCCAACCCCCCCCCCATACACATGTATATACATACATCCACACACGCAAATATACATACCTACACAGCTTTCCATGGTTTACCCCAGACGCTTCACATGCCTTGATTCAATCCACTGACAGCACGTCAACCCCGGTATACCACATCGCTCCAATTCACTCTATTCCTTGCCTTCCTTTCACCCTCCTGCATGTTCAGGCCCCGATCACACAAAATCTTTTTCACTCCATCTTTCCACCTCCAATTTGGTCTCCCTCTTCTCCTCTTTCCCTCCACCTCCGACACATATATCCTCTTGGTCAATCTTTCCTCACTCATTCTCTCCATGTGCCCAAACCACTTCAAAACACCCTCTTCTGCTCTCTCAACCACGCTCTTTTTATTTCCACACATCTCTCTTACCCTTACGTTACTCACTCGATCAAACCACCTCACACCACACACTGTCCTCAAACATCTCATTTCCAGCACATCCATCCTCCTGCGCACAACTCTATCCATAGCCCACGCCTCGCAACCATACAACATTGTTGGAACCACTATTCCTTCAAACATACCCATTTTTGCTTTCCGAGATAATGTTCTCGACTTCCACACATTCTTCAAGGCCCCCAGAATTTTCGCCCCCTCCCCCACCCTATGATCCACTTCCGCTTCCATGGTTCCATCCGCTGCCAGATCCACTCCCAGATATCTAAAACACTTCACTTCCTCCAGTTTTTCTCCATTCAAACTCACCTCCCAATTGACTTGACCCTCAACCCTACTGTACCTAATAACCTTGCTCTTATTCACATTTACTCTTAACTTTCTTCTTCCACACACTTTACCAAACTCAGTCACCAGCTTCTGCAGTTTCTCACATGAATCAGCCACCAGCGCTGTATCATCAGCGAACAACAACTGACTCACTTCCCAAGCTCTCTCATCCCCAACAGACTTCATACTTGCCCCTCTTTCCAAAACTCTTGCATTTACCTCCCTAACAACCCCATCCATAAACAAATTAAACAACCATGGAGACATCACACACCCCTGCCGCAAACCTACATTCACTGAGAACCAATCACTTTCCTCTCTTCCTACACGTACACATGCCTTACATCCTCGATAAAAACTTTTCAACAAACTTATTCTTCTATAATTCAAACACTCATCTTTGTTCTCCTTGCCTTTAAACAATAGCACACAACAGGCATTCTGCCAATCCTTAGGCATCTGATTATGATCCATACATACACAGGACATCCTAACTACGCAATCAGAAACACAGTCACCCTATTTCTTATGAAATTCAATAGTAATACCATCCAACTTGCTATGTTTCATCTTACACAAGTATTTCACAACCTCTTCTCATTTCGCCAAACCATTTGTCATGACTCTCACTTCACATACTTTCCCAACCAAACTCCCCACATCTACCATCCTGTCCTCCAACACATTCAAGGACCCTTCAAAATAATCACTCTATCTCTTCACCTCATCTCACCCTGTTACCTCTTGCCCAATTGACCCATTCACCTATGTTCCCATTTGTTCTCTTGTTTTTCTCTCACTGTTAACCTTCTTCCAAAACATATTGTTCCACTTTATCAGGTTTGCTTAAACTCACTCACACTAATTCTCATTTACTTTCCTTTCTCACATCCCCACCTCTCAACTTCCATATACAACAAATGTACATGCCAACACTGCTTCCTTAAATACCCACTCCACACATTTCACTTATTCCAACATTCTGCCAACCAACACTCATTTTCTCCTGGTATCTCTCCCAACAAGCCTCTTTTCTAAGCTCACTCACTTTCACCATCCTCTTCTCACCCATATTTCCTTTCTTCCAAAAGCCTATACAAATTTCACCCTATCCTTTGCCTGTTAATGATCAGACACCAGACCAGCTTCCTCTCTCAGCACATTCACTATGCCAATCAATTAGTGTTATCTTATAATGCCCATCTTACCATCTGTCCTACTCTATGTATATACATATGCATGGCCCTATTTTTAATCCAGGTACAGAATTTCTAATAACCCATCCTTTTTTTCAGGTCACAATTTCTCAAGCTGTTCAACATTTCCATTCACTTCACTGAATACCTCATGCTCCCTAGCTATTCCCTAAACAGCCACATTACTCACCTTTGAATTCAAATTGCCCATCACTAACACCCAATCTCTTGCATCAAAACTATTTACACACTATCCATCCTCCCAAAACACTAATCTCTCTTTATCAGTCCTCTCATGACCATAGGCATAAGCACTAATACTCATCTATCTCCCCTAATCCACTTTCATTCATCTATCTCCCCTAACCCACTTTCTTATCCATATATATTTATGTGATTCACTGATAACTTTGCCATAACAGCAAAATTTTAAAGGTTTGTAAAATTATGAGCAACACCAGTTAGATTCAGTGTTGTCAAAGTCAGGCTGGTGCTTGAAACACTGCTAACACTTTTGCTAGAAACAGCTTCCCCTGCCTTATCTTGGTCAACTTTCTGTGCTGGAAGAGTAAATGTCTATAAAATCGATTTTTACAAGATCCAAACACAGATCATCATCATCATTAAGTAATTCTGGATCATCTGCCTGTTCCTCTATATCTAGCTGGAGGCCATTCAAATTCTTTCCTAGAAAACTTAAGATAATGAAGTGTCATTGGCATGGCTGGAGGACAACTAACTGTGGGGAAAAATTACCACGTACTGCCAGCGAAGCAATTAACCATGCTCAGCAGGCAGTCTTGAACTTGGGGTACAAAACTCGATTCATTAATTTACATCTACTGAAGGTGCTCACCTCAAGTAAATATTCGTCTACAGAAACTAAATGGTGAGCCACCATGGAAGAAAAATTATTGAAATTAATGAAAAACTGAGAAAAATGACAAAGAACATCATGTGCACAAAAACTGTACAGTACCTACAAAAACAGTCATTATTGCAAGATGGACTGCTTTGGATTATCATTAGATTTACAGGATTAACTCTGATACATATGAGAATAGCTCAACTGCACTTTGGGAGTTTGATAAAACAAAATTCCACTATGTACAGTGTCTGATATAACGAAGTTTCACGTATAACAAGGAAAAGACAATGAATGGTAAAAAGGCGTGTTAAACAACTGCTATAAATAGTGTAATCATCACTGATAATTATGCATTTATACATTCTCCTCCTCCCCCAAGAACCTCCTCCAAAACTTCCTGCTCTCCTTAAAACTTCCCATCCTTACTAACCACTCCCATCCTTGTTCCTCCCTCTAAAATACCTTCTTTCCTCTCTCATTAGCCCTCTCCTCTGAGTGATAAGCACTAAACATAACATTCAGGAGCAAAGTTCTTCATAGTTATTCATATGTTCTGTTCCTCTCACCACATTCCTCCTTCCCCATCATTAACTTTCCCCCCAACATCCTTCTCTGATCAGAAACTGATCAGAATGCAAAAGACAAAAAAATTCACAAATGGGTAGAAGTGAACCTAATGGAATCTAATAATGTTGAACAAGTAAGCTAAGGGTCCAGAAGGGATTAATCAGAAGTGTCTTACAAAGTCCCATCAAAGATATCAACAAAAAGGGCCAAACTTAAAAGATCTGGGTGTCACAATACATGAAAGACTAGAGTCAAGAGAGAATATTGAGAAGATAGCATAATCAAGTGATGTGTGGTGTGATTCTGAAACTTCCTCAACAAGAGATGGAAAACTACAGATGAAAAAGTTTAATGTATATATAAAAAACAAAATTGAATAGCAATGTGTTGTACAATCCCTTACAAAAGAAGCACATATAACATTTTTTTTTTTTTTTTTTTTTTTTATACTTTGTCGCTGTCTCCCGCGTTTGCGAGGTAGCGCAAGGAAACAGACGAAAGAAATGGCCCAACCCCCCCCCATACACATGTATATACATACGTCCACACACGCAAATATACATACCTACACAGCTTTCCATGGTTTACCCCAGACGCTTCACATGCCTTGATTCAATCCACTGACAGCACGTCAGCCCCGGTATACCACATCGCTCCAATTCACTCTATTCCTTGCCCTCCTTTCACCCTCCTGCATGTTCAGGCCCCGATCACACAAAATCTTTTTCACTCCATCTTTCCACCTCCAATTTGGTCTCCCTCTTCTCCTTGTTCCCTCCACCTCCGACACATATATCCTCTTGGTCAATCTTTCCTCACTCATCCTCTCCATGTGCCCAAACCACTTCAAAACTCCCTCTTCTGCTCTCTCAACCACGCTCTTTTTATTTCCACACATCTCTCTTACCCTTACGTTACTCACTCGATCAAACCACCTCACACCACACATTGTCCTCAAACATCTCATTTCCAGCACATCCATCCTCCTGCACACAACTCTATCCATAGCCCACGCCTCGCAACCATACAACATTGTTGGAACCACTATTCCTTCAAACATACCCATTTTTGCTTTCCGAGATAATGTTCTCGACTTCCACACATTCTTCAAGGCTCCCAGAATTTTCGCCCCCTCCCCCACCCTATGATCCACTTCCGCTTCCATGGTTCCATCCGCTGCCAGATCCACTCCCAGATATCTAAAACACTTCACTTCCTCCAGTTTTTCTCCATTCAAACTCACCCCCCAATTGACTTGACCCTTAACCCTACTGTACCTAATAACCTTGCTCTTATTCACATTTACTCTTAACTTTCTTCTTCCACACACTTTACCAAACTCAGTCACCAGCTTCTGCAGTTTCACACATGAATCAGCCACCAGCGCTGTGTCATCAGCGAACAACAACTGACTCACTTCCCAAGCTCTCTCATCCCCAACAGACTTCATACTTGCCCCTCTTTCCAAAACTCTTGCATTTACCTCCCTAACAACCCCCATCCATAAACAAATTAAACAACCATGGAGACATCACACACCCCTGCCGCAAACCTACATTCACTGAGAACCAATCACTTTCCTCTCTTCCTACACGTACACATGCCTTACATCCTCGATAAAAACTTTTCACTGCTTCTAACAACTTTCCTCCCACACCATATATTCTTAATACCTTCCACAGAGCATCTCTATCAACTCTATCATATGCCTTCTCCAGATCCATAAATGCTACATACAAATCCATTTGCTTTTCTAAGTATTACTCACATACATTCTTCAAAGCAAACACCTGATCCACACATCCTCTACCACTTCTGAAACCACACTGCTCTTCTCCAATCTGATATATAAACATATTGGAGAGAATTTAGAATCGCTTCACGAACAAAATTAAGGGGATGGAACATACAGACTAGCATATGAACTGATACTATGTGGCCTAGAAAGAGAGAGAAAGCTGTAAGATAATCTACCCATGGCAACAAATGGGGAGGTGCAAAAGAATATGTGTTAAACTGGGAAGCCCCACAACTGAAAAAATACTGAGTTGTTAAGTCTTCAAGAACATCACAGAAAACATTGAAAATAAATCAGACAAAAATATATGACAATTTGGAATCACCAAACGTTTTGGCTGAAATCAGTCCCAGATGAACCAAGAGCAGATAATTATGTATTGCAGGTGGCAGCTGAGAAGAACAGTCTTAAATATCAAGCAAGATGTGTGGTGAGTACTTTGAACTAGCCCTGCCATTTTTGCTAAATCTCATTGTAGATACTCAAAGGTGCTTGTAGGTACTCCAACACCCTCCTCTCTTCCTAACACATTCATCCTTCTCCAACATCCTTGCCCACACATACAACTCTCCTCAATAACAACCAAATTCCTCTTCGAAAGACTATTCTCCTAAACATCCTCTTCCCCTACAAAATCTTGCCTGATTGTTCAACCCAATGATCCTCCCCACCAACACTCTCCAGTTCTGAAATTAACTATATCAATTACTTGACTGCCTTGCTCATAAGGTACATTAGTTTCCATCATTTTAATGTGAACCTTCAATTTCCACCATCTAACAAGCCATTACAGCGATCAACATCCAAAATGTTTTGGAAACAGAGGTAGCTAAACTTAACAAAACTTAAAATGCCAAGCAAGAAAATGATGCTTAAAATTGTTAATTGGCTCTAATTTTGAAGAAATGGGGTGGGTTCCAGTATGTATGATTTGTTCTAGTTTTGGCAATTTGCAGCTCTAAGACAAGATCTGGTAACCCTGAGTACGGTGCAAGAAGTGGATAATACAATCAGCACCCAGGTATTGCATCACCCTCACTGCTTATCATATTTTTCTGGGGAGTTGTCATTTGCACTTATGTTGAACTCATTTCCTAATTTTTTTTTGTACCCTGACATTTCTATTCATGTCATGTTCTAGTTGTACAGTTGTTGTTTCATATCCCTAAGCCTGTGTTTGAGCTGTAATCAGAGTGCAAGCCAATTTTCTGTCATTCTGCTGAAATGTACTGCTCCAGTTGTGTGAAGGGCCACGTGTGACTAACTGTTGAGTGGTTCCTTTGCTGAATGTCAACAAGGATGCCTCATAAGTGCACGAGCAGTGCAGAGAACTTTCGTTAAGCTTGTTGGGAGGTGACTTTTGCATCACAGAAGTGTGCCATAACCCCAGTCATCAGGAATGCCTACAATCTATACTTTTCCTGTAAGGATGGGGACGAAGACAAAAGGATGTACAGATTAATGAAATTTGTGAAATGTGAGCCATCAGCATCAAAAGGTCCTAGTTTTGCACCTAATGTTACATCTGCTGAATAAGATCATGCAGAATGAATCAAGTGACCTCATTTGGATCTGGCTATAATGAAGAGTAAGGCAGAATTGTTGGGGTTGAGACTGCAACATTCAAATCCCCTTAATGAAAATGTAAGTGCCTGTGTTTCATGCCTGCCAGAGAGATTTTGCTCCATTCTTCAAGATGGAAGTTAACATTGCCAGCAACAACCCAAATGGGGTGATGGCAGCCCTCAATATCAATCATAAACCTGAGGATTGGAGACTGTTCACAGACATCAAAATTGAATCTAAAAGCTGTTCTCAGCATGAAGGCAATGTGTTGCCATTAATTCTGTGAACTCTTCAGGGATGAGCAGTTCAACTGCATCCTCAGTGGTGATGTGGAATACTTTCTGGGTGGTAACAACAAACTTTCTAGGAAATATCAAGGCAGATAGCTAAAAGGAACTTACTGAAAATCTGTTGTCATCCTATCAGAAAATGGGTTGCAACATTTTTTTTTTTTTTTTTTTTTGCCGCTGTCTCCCGCGTTTGCGAGGTAGCGCAAGGAAACAGACGAAAGAAATGGCCCAACCCACCCCCATACACATGTATATACATACGTCCACACACGCAAATATACATACCTACACAGCTTTCCATGGTTTACCCCAGACGCTTCACATACCTTGATTCAATCCACTGACAGCACGTCAACCCTGGTATACCACATCGCTCCAATTCACTCTATTCCTTGCCCTCCTTTCACCCTCCTGCATGTTCAGGCCCCGATCACACAAAATCTTTTTCACTCCATCTTTCCACCTCCAATTTGGTCTCCCTCTTCTCCTCGTTCCCTCCACCTCCGACACATATATCCTCTTGGTCAATCTTTCCTCACTCATTCTCTCCATGTGCCCAAACCATTTCAAAACACCCTCTTCTGCTCTCTCAACCACGCGCTTTTTATTTCCACACATCTCTCTTACCCTTACGTTACTTACTCGATCAAACCACCTCACACCACACATTGTCCTCAAACATCTCATTTCCAGCACATCCATCCTCCTGCGCACAACTCTATCCATAGCCCACGCCTCGCAACCATACAACATTGTTGGAACCACTATTCCTTCAAACATACCCATTTTTGCTTTCTGAGATAATGTTCTCGACTTCCACACATTCTTCAAGGCTCCCAGAATTTTCGCCCCCTCCCCCACCCTATGATCCACTTCCGCTTCCATGGTTCCATCCGCTGCCAGATCCACTCCCAGATATCTAAAACACTTTACTTCCTCCAGTTTTTCTCCATTCAAACTCACCTCCCAATTGACTTGACCCTCAACCCTACTGTACCTAATAACCTTGCTCTTATTCACATTTACTCTTAACTTTCTTCTTCCACACACTTTACCAAACTCAGTCACCAGCTTCTGCAGTTTCTCACATGAATCAGCCACCAGCGCTGTATCATCAGCGAACAGCAACTGACTCACTTCCCAAGCTCTCTCATCCACAACAGACTTCATACTTGCCCCTCTTTCCAAAACTCTTGCATTCACCTCCCTAACAACCCCATCCATAAACAAATTAAACAACCATGGAGACATCACACACCCCTGCCGCAAACCTACATTCACTGAGAACCAATCACTTTCCTTTCTTCCTACACGTACACATGCCTTACATCCTCGATAAAAACTTTTCACTGCTTCTAACAACTTGCCTCCCACACCATATATTCTTAATACCTTCCACAGAGCATATCTATCAACTCTATCATATGCCTTCTCCAGATCCATAAATGATATGCCTTCTCCAGATCCATAAATGCTACATACAAATCCATTTGCTTTTCTAAGTATTTCTCACATACATTCTTCAAAGCAAACACCTGATCCACACATCCTCTACCACTTCTGAAACCACACTGCTCTTCCCCAATCTGATGCTCTGTACATGCCTTCACCCTCTCAATCAATACCCTCCCATATAATTTACCAGGAATACTCAACAAACTTATACCTCTGTAATCTGAGCACTCACTCTTATCCCCTTTGCCTTTGTACAATGGCACTATGCACGCATTCCGCCAATCCTCAGGCACCTCGCCATGAGTCATACATACATTAAATAACCTTACCAACCAGTCAACAATACAGTCACCCCCTTTTTTAATAAATTCCACTGCAATACCATCCAAACCCGCTGCCTTGCCGGGTTGCAACATGTTTTTGAAAATAAATTTTCTCAAATCTCACCAGGGTTTTTCTCCAGATAACTGTGGCACAAAAAGCAATGAGCATGGCAAATACTGCCATCAAGACATCTCAGGAATAGAGAAACATTACCAGGGTAAATGGATTTCAGCAATGTTTGAAGACTATTGCTGAAGGGTAAAAAATAATGCTCCAGGACTTGTATATGAGTGCCTGCCAGACAAAGAGGCTTCAAGTTTAATCAAGATGAACCAGTGACTATAACCTGTCACCAATATAGTGTATAATGTGTAAAACATAAGACAGTGACTTTTTTCTTGGAAACCATAGACAACTGAGCATTTTCATTATAATTTTTGTATTCAGCATCTTAAAATATATACAGGGAAACACATTTCATCTCTGCAACACAAAATAAGTCAAAATTTCTTGATCAGAGTTGTAGGTCTTTAAATTATGAACCTTTAATCTCCCATATCTAAATACAAACATTCAAAGCCAATTATTCTCATGAAATTTAAACTCCCTCAATTTACTGTGTGTATGGTTTGGCATCAGAGTGGCTAGCTTAGTACACCAAATACAGTAGCTGGTGGTGGTAAAGAAGTGAGAAGAAAAGTAAAAGTGGTGGTAAAGAAGTGAGAAGAAAAGTAAAAGCTACTCTGAAGGTGAGCTGGTACCTAGCCTTATCTCATCTTGGATGACACTCTATATCGAAGCATCTTCACAGTGACAAAAAAGGTTAGTTTTGTCAGTGTTTCATCTTTCTTAAATTTGTCCATTACCTAATTCTATCTATCTATTTCTCTGATACCTGTTCCCGCCTGGAAATCCCTCAAGGGAGTGGACACGGCAACAGTCTCCATATATGGTGAATTCCAGTGTTGCTTTTTTGTCTTCAGTGCCTCACCCTTCACAGGCCAATGTTTGCAGAGGCTCCTAACTAATGTACCCACTGACTAATTCTACCTAATACTCCTGCATATTGTTCCTACCCACTACATGCATCTACCTAAGTTTCTACCTGATGCTCCTGCCAAAGTGTTCCTACCTACTTCTTTGATCTATTGCTCAAACCATTTAGCCAAAAGGCAGGGTTAGCACATAGCACTCACCAAAGGAAAATCTAGTGTTAAGAAGAATGAGTTGCATGAGTTAAGTGTTGTCAAGTGTTCAGTGTGAGAAGGAGAGATTGTATGTTTTTGGACATAATGCCAGTAGTCCACATGTAGATGAGACAGAAAGAAAAGACAGTTACCTTGGTGCAACTTGACAACCACTTAGGAACTGGCTCACTATGCAGCAGTCACTATTCCTCCCGAAACCATAAGCAGATTGACTGGTAATACCTGCTCATATTAAAATACTTTTTCAAATCTTTAAACTATCTTCATTCTGGGGTACCCAGCCTACATCTCACTAAAAATCTAGAGTTAGCAAATGGGTGTAGAAATACTATGACAAGCCAACAGGCTTGGCAAAGTATCTTTGTGATTCTGGTAAAACAAAATCTGTTTTATCAAAACCTCATCCTTTGTGATGAAAGGCAAATTCATATCGCAATATTCATAATATTCTATTTCCACAACAAAACCAAATAACCCACCCTGAGACTTCAGATATACATTTCTAAACAGAGCAGTGTTGCAAATATGCTCCATTCCCTCACTGGTATACGAGAAACTAAACAAACACAAGCAACTTTTTTAATACCATTACTGTGATACAGGAATACTCAGACTACACTCTATCTTCACAGAGGACATATGTTAGCTACCTGACAGTTACAAAGCTGGTAGTGACAACAATATGATCCCATGTGGAAAACAACTGCAAAACTTGCTTTGGTCTTTCGTAGACCATGATTGACTGGCCCACTTATTGTTAAGACATTCGAATTGAGTATCATACACTTTCTGAGTTACAGAATAGCAATCCAACTGCCTGGTTTAGGCAAATCTGCATCATATGGACTCTCTCTTGTACAGAAAACATGAGGCCATGTGTTATGCAAGGCCATATGATAAACAAGTGAAGCCTTATAAGCACCTTATGTTCTTACTAATATCAAGGTAAAGAGGTCATCTTTCTCTTAATATATGTAAAGTATCAACAATGTAATTTTTATACCATCACAGATACAGTTCACCATCAACATCAAAATACACATTTTCATGTCAAAAGTGAAAACTGCACTGAGAAATACTAAAAAACTTTTTTTTGAACATCCATAGCAATAAGTGATCAACAGAGCAGAACTGTCAAGATGATACTGCAAAAAACCTAAAAGAATACCCTTATTAAAGGTATTAAAAATCTGATGTATAACTAAAAACCTACCTCCTTCATCCTCAGACTCGCTCATAAAGGTTTCATGCATAGTCTCTGGAACCACCACCTTGTATTTCTCCTCGGTCACTGTTGTGGTTGTAGTATTAATAGTCGTTTCAGTTACAATCTTCAGTGTTTCGACTACAGAGATGTAGCCGAGACGCTGAGCAATGCTGAGCGCCGTCTTGCCGTCCTGTGTTAGGGGAAAGACTCACTCAAGCCACATGATGACCAATAACTGACAGAGTAAGTTTTTCCAACAGTTAAGGAAAGCAATTTAGGTATATACCTAACAGAGCAGCTATCTATATATTCAGAGATATAATTTCATAAGATATGAAGGATATGTTAAAATCAAAACTTCACTTTGGTCTTTACATAAAAACTTACGTTAGTTTCTGTGTTGGGTTCAGCCTTATTCTCAAGCAGTAAATTGACAATCTGAGTATGGCCTTGCTGAGCTGCCTGGTGAAGTGGTGTATACCTGTTGAAGACAAACTTTTGGGTAACTGGGATCCATATTCATTATTCATGTCACAAATGAGAAAACTGAATTCTCAATGAATGAATAATGACATCATATCATGACTATAAAGAATATCTTAATCAAAAACTCCCTAGAAAATTCTGCAGGCTGCATTTACAGAATCTTTTGTAAAAACTGTAATATGATTTATATTGGGTAGACTAGTAAAGATCTTTAAGCTAGACTTTTTATTTTTTTTATTTTGCTTTGTCGCTGTCTCCCGCATTAGCGAGGTAGCGAGCGCAAGGAAACAGACGAAAGAATGGCCCAACCCGCCCACATACACATGTATATACATACACGTCCACACACGCAAATATACATACATATACATCTCAATGTAGACACATATATACACACACAGACATATACATATATACACATGTACATAATTCATAGTGTCTGCCTTTATTTGTTCCCATCGCCACCTCGCCACACATGGATAACAGCCCCCTCCCCCCTCATGTGTGCGAGGTAGCGCTAGGAAAAGACACCAAAGGCCCCATTCGTTCACACTCAGTCTCTACCTGTCATGCAATAATGCACCGAAACCACAGCTCCCTTTCCACATCCAGGCCCCACACAACTTTCCATGGTTTACCCCAGACGCTTCACATGCCCTGGTTCAATCCATTGACAGCACGTCGACCCCGGTATACCACATCGTTCCAATTCACTCTATTCCTTGCACACCTTTCACCCTCCTGCATGTTCAGGCCCCGATCACTCAAAATCTTTTTCACTCCATCTTTCCACCTCCAATTTGGTCTCCCACTTCTCCTCGTTCCCTCCACCTCTGACACATATATCCTCTTGGTCAATCTTTCCTCACTCATTCTCTCCATGTGACCAAACCATTTCAAAACACCCTCTTCTGCTCTCTCAACCACACTCTTTTTATTTCCACACATCTCTCTTACCCTTACGTTACTTACTCGATCAAACCACCTCACACCACATATTGTCCTCAAACATCTCATTTCCAGCACATCCACCCTCCTGCGCACAACTCTATCCATAGCCCACGCCTCGCAACCATACAACATTGTTGGAACCACTATTCCTTCAAACATACACATTTTTGCTTTCCGAGATAATGTTCTCGACTTCCAAACATTCTTTAAGGCTCCCAGAATCTTCGCCCCCTCCCCCACCCTATGATTCACTTCCGCTTCCATGGTTCCATCCGCTGCCAGATCCACTCCCAGATATCTAAAACACTTCACTTCCTCCAGTTTTTCTCCATTCAAACTTACCTCCCAATTGACTTGACCCTCAACCCAACTGTACCTAATAACCTTGCTCTTATTCACGTTTACTCTTAACTTTCTTCTTTCACACACTTTACCAAACTCAGTCACCAGCTTCTGCAGTTTCTCACATGAATCAGCCACCAGCGCTGTATCATCAGCGAACAACAACTGACTCACTTCCCAAGCTCTCTCATCCACAACAGACTTCATACTTGCCCCTCTTTCCAAAACTCTTGCATTCACCTCCCTAACAACCCCATCCATAAACAAATTAAACAACCATGGAGACATCACACACCCCTGCCGCAAACCTACATTCACTGAGAACCAATCACTTTCCTCTCTTCCTACACGTACACATGCCTTACATCCTCGATAAAAACTTTTCACTGCTTCTAACAACTTGCCTCCCACACCATATATTCTTAAAACCTTCCACAGTGCATCTCTATCAACTCTATCATATGCCTTCTCCAGATCCATAAATGCTACATACAAATCCATTTGTTTTTCTAAGTATTTCTCACATACATTCTTCAAAGCAAACACCTGATCCACACATCCTCTACCACTTCTGAAACCACACTGCTCTTCCCCAATCTGATGCTCTGTACATGCCTTCACCCTCTCAATCAATACCCTCCCATATAATTTACCAGGAATACTCAACAAACTTATACCTCTGTAATTTGAGCACTCACTCTTATCCCCTTTGCCTTTGTACAATGGCACTATGCAAGCATTCCGCCAATCCTCAGGCACCTCACCATGAATCATACACACATTAAATAACCTTATCAACCAGTCAACAATACAGTTACCCCCTTTTTTAATAAATTCCACTGCAATACCATCCAAACCTGCTGCCTTGCCGGCTTTCATCTTCCATAAAGCTTTTACTACCTCTTCTCTATTTACCAAATCATTTTCCCTAGCCCTCTCACTTTGCACACCACTTCGACCAAAACACCCTATATCTGCCACTCTATCATCAAACACATTCAACAAACCTTCAAAATACTCACTCCATCTCCTTCTCACATCACCACTACTTGTTATCACCTCCCCATTAGCCCCCTTCACTGAAGTTCCCATTTGCTCCCTTGTCTTATGCACTTTATTTACCTCCTTCCAAAACATCTTTTTATTCTCCTTGAAATTAAATGATACTCTCTCACCCTAACTCTCATCTGCCCTCTTTTTCACCTCTTGCACCTTTCTCTTGACCTCCTGCCTCTTTCTTTTATACCTCTCCCACTCATTTGCATTTTTTCCCTGCAAAAATCGTCCAAATGCCTCTCTCTTCCCTTTCACTAATAATCTTACTTCTTCATCCCACCACTCACTACCTTTTCTAATCAACCCACCTCCCACGCTTCTCATGCCACAAGCATCTTTTGCTAGACTTAAGCAACAAATATAGTATAAGAACAGGACAAGAATCAAATACCTTGTTTAATTACATCAAAAATTTTGACTACTACAATGACTGCAGTAATGCTTATTCACTAACTAATTGCAACTCCTTTTCCACAAAAAAATATCAATGAATATTCTAGGGCAAGAATCAAATACCTTATTTAATTACATCAAAAATTTTGACTACTACACTGACTGCAGTAATGCTTATTCAATTACTAATTGCAACTCCTTTTCCACAAAAAAATATCAATGAATACTCTATCATAAAATACAAAGAATATTAAAATTAATACTAGTGAAGGTATATACATACTTGATAGGATTGCTGTAAGCAAAATTTGTAAACACTTCCCTTTCCTGTCCACATAATAAAAATTTTATGACAGGCATGATGCCAGACCCGAAGACCACCAACCTTAACACCATCATCCAGTAACCCTTGTTTACCAATGGCATCTTAGCTATGTCTCTTCCTTGCATATCAACTGACTGTTCTACATCTTCTATCTCATTCTTGTATCTCTCCAGTCAATGTGATCATTAGACAAAAGCACACTTGGGAAGTTATCGTGTTTCATTTTCCTCATGGTTATATGCATGTGCTAGATCGTGCGCACCAATGTGACCTCTTACAAAACACACACACAAACACACATACACACACATACATATGTGGGAGAGCAGAAGAGGATATACGTGTCAGAGATGGAGGGAACAAGGAGAAGCAGAAAACCAAATTGGTGGTGGAAGAATGGAGTGAAAAAGATTATGAGCGATCAGGGTCTGAACATACAGGAGGGTGAAAGGAGTGCAAGGAACAGAGTGAACTGGAACAATGTGGTATACCGGGGTCAATATGATGTCAATGGATTGAGCCAGGGCATGTGAAGAGTCTGGGGTAAACCATGGAAAGGTCTGTGGGGCCTGGATGTGGAAAGGGAGATGTGGTTTCGAGGCATTACACATAACAGTTAGAGACTGAGAGTGTGGCCTTTGTTGCCTTTTCCTAGCACTACCTTAAACACATGCGGGGGCAGGGGGGTGCCATTTCATATGTGGCGGGAATGGATGAAGGCAGCTTACATGAACAGATACATGTGTATATATGTATATGTCTGTGTACGTATATGTATGTATACATTGAAATTTATAGGTAGGTATATGTGCATGTGTGGATGTGTAAGTATATACATGCGTATGTGGGTGGGTTGGGCCATTCTTTCATCTGTTTCCTTGCGCTACCTCACTGACGTGGGAGACAGCGACAGAGTATAATAAATAAATATTTTTTTTTTTTTTTTTGCTTTGTCGCTGTCTCCCGCGTTTGCGAGGTAGCGCAAGGAAACAGACAAAAGAAATGGCCCAACCCACCTCCATACACATGTATATACATACGTCCACACACGCAAATATACTTACCTACACAGCTTTCCATGGTTTACCCCAGACGCTTCACATGCCCTGATTCAACCCACTGACAGCACGTCAACCCCGGTATACCACATCGATCCAATTCACTCTATTCCTTGCCCTCCTTTCACCCTCCTGCATGTTCAGGCCCCGATCACACAAAATCTTTTTCACTCCATCTTTCCACCTCTAATTTGGTCTCCCACTTCTCCTCGTTCCCTCCACCTCTGACACATATATCCTCTTGGTCAATCTTTCCTCACTCATTCTCTCCATGTGCCCAAACCATTTCAAAACACCCTCTTCTGAACTCTCAACCACACTCTTTTTATTTCCACACATCTCTCTTACATTTACGTTACTTACTCGATCAAACCACCTCACACCACACATTGTCCTCAAACATCTCATTTCCAGCACATCCACCCTCCTGCGCACAACTCTATCCATAGCCCACGCCTTGCAACCATACAACATTGTTGGGACCACTATTCCTTCAAACATACCCATTTTTGCTTCCCGAGATAATGTTCTCGACTTCCACACATTCTTCAAGGCTCCCAAAATTTTCGCCCCCTCCCCCACCCTATGATCCACTTCCACGGTTCCATCCGCTGCCAGATCCACTCCCAGATATCTAAAACACTTTACTTCCTCCAGTTTTTCTCCATTCAAACTTACCTCCCAATTGACTTGACCCTCAACCCTACTGTACCTAATAACCTTGCTCTTATTCACATTTACTCTTAACTTTCTTCTTTCACACACTTTACCAAACTCAGTCACCAGCTTCTGCAGTTTCTCACATGAATCAGCCACCAGCGCTGTATCATCAGTGAACAACAACTGACTCACTTCCCAAGCTCTCTCATCCCCAACAGACTTCATACTTGCCCCTCTTTCCAAAACTCTTGCATTCACCTCCTTAACAACCCCATCCATAAACAAATTAAACAACCATGGAGACATCACACACCCCTGCCGCAAACCTACATTCACTGAGAACCAATCACTTTCCTCTCTTCCTACATGTACACATGCCTTACATCCTCGATAAAAACTTTTCACTGCTTCTAACAACTTGCCTCCCACACCATATATTCCTAATACCTTCCACAGAGCATCTCTATCAACTCTATCATATGCCTTCTCCAGATCCATAAATGCTACATACAAATCCATTTGCTTTTCTAAGTATTTCTCACATACATTCTTCAAAGCAAACACCTGATCCACACATCCTCTACCACTTCTGAAACCACACTGCTCTTCCCCAATCTGATGCTCTGTACATGCCTTCACCCTCTCAATCAATACCCTCCCATATAATTTACCAGGAATACTCAACAAACTTATACCTCTGTAATTTGAGCACTCACTCTTATCCCCTTTGCCTTTGTACAATGGCACTATGCAAGCATTCCGCCAATCCTCAGGCACCTCACCATGAGTCATACATACATTAAATAACCTTACCAACCAGTCAATAATACAGTCATCCCCTTTTTTAATAAATTCCACTGCAATACCATCCAAACCTGCTGCCTTGCCGGCTTTCATCTTCCGCAAAGCTTTTACTACCTCTTCTCTGTTTACCAAATCATTTTCCCTAACCCTCTCACTTTGCACACCACCTCGACCAAAACACCCTATATCTGCCACTCTATCATCAAACACATTCAACAAACCTTCAAAATACTCACTCCATCTCCTTCTCACATCACCACGACTTGTTATCACCTCCCCATTTGCGCCCTTCACTGAAGTTCCCATTTGCTCCCTTGTCTTACGCACTTTATTTACCTCCTTCCAGAACATCTTTTTAATCTCCCTAAAATTTAATGATACTCTCTCACCCCAACTCTCATTTGCCCTCTTTTTCACCTCTTGCACCTTTCTCTTGACCTCCTGTCTCTTTCTTTTATACATCTCCCACTCAATTGCATTTTTCCCCTGCAAAAATAGTCCAAATAAATATAAATAATATATATATTTATTATCTTGTGGAGGCTAAGGTGAAGATTTGTATGGGTTTTCAGAAAAGAAGAGTGAATGTTGGGGTGAAGAGGGTGGTGAGAGTAAGTGAGCTTGGGAAGGAGACCTGTGTGAGGAAGTACCAGGAGAGACTGAGTACAGAATGGAAAAAGGTGAGAACAATGGAAGTAAGGGGAGTGGGGGAGGAATGGGATGTATTTAGGGAATCAGTGATGGATTGCGCAAAAGATGCTTGTGGCATGAGAAGAGTGGGAGGTGGGTTGATTAGAAAGGGTAGTGAGTGGTGGGATGAAGAAGTAAGAGTATTAGTGAAAGAGAAGAGAGAGGCATTTGGACGATTTTTGCAGGGAAAAAATGAGATTGAGTGGGAGATGTATAAAAGAAAGAGACAGGAGGTCAAGAGAAAGGTGCAAGAGGTGAAAAAGAGGGCAAATGAGAGTTGGGGTGAGAGAGTATCATTAAATTTTAGGGAGATTAAAAAGATGTTCTGGAAGGAGGTAAATAAAGTGCGTAAGACAAGGGAGCAAATGGGAACTTCAGTGAAGGGCGCAAATGGGGAGGTGATAACAAGTAGTGGTGATGTGAGAAGGAGATGGAGTGAGTATTTTGAAGATTTGTTGAATGTGTTTGATGATAGAGTGGCAGATATAGGGTGTTTTGGTCGAGGTGGTGTGCAAAGTGAGAGGGTTAGGGAAAATGATTTGGTAAACAGAGAAGAGGTAGTGAAAGCTTTGCGGAAGATGAAAGCCGGCAAGGCAGCAGGTTTGGATGGTATTGCAGTGGAATTTATTAAAAAAGGGGGTGACTGTATTATTGACTGGTTGGTAAGGTTATTTAATGTATGTATAACTCATGGTGAGGTGCCTGAGGATTGGCGGAATGCGTGCATAGTGCCATTGTACAAAGGCAAAGGGGATAAGAGTGAGTGCTCAAATTACAGAGGTATAAGTTTGTTGAGTATTCCTGGTAAATTATATGGGAGGGTATTGATTGAGAGGGTGAAGGCATGTACAGAGCATCAGATTGGGGAAGAGCAGTGTGGTTTCAGAAGTGGTAGAGGATGTGTGGATCAGGTGTTTGCTTTGAAGAATGTATGTGAGAAATACTTAGAAAAGCAAATGGATTTGTATGTAGCATTTATGGATCTGGAGAAGGCATATGATAGAGTTGATAGAGATGCTCTGTGGAAGGTATTAAGAATATATGGTGTGGGAGGCAAGTTGTTAGAAGCCGTGAAAAGTTTTTATCGAGGATGTAAGGCATGTGTACGTGTAGGAAGAGAGGAAAGTGATTGGTTCTCAGTGAATGTAGGTTTGCGGCAGGGGTGTGTGATGTCTCCATGGTTGTTTAATTTGTTTATGGATGGGGTTGTTAGGGAGGTGAATGCAAGAGTTTTGGAAAGAGGGGCAAGTATGAAGTCTGTTGTGGATGAGAGAGCTTGGGAAGAGAGTCAGTTGTTCGCTGATGATACAGCGCTGGTGGCTGATTCATGTGAGAAACTGCAGAAGCTGGTGACTGAGTTTGGTAAAGTGTGTGAAAGAAGAAAGTTAAGTGTAAATGTGAATAAGAGCAAGGTTATTAGGTACAGTAGGGTTGAGGGTCAAGTCAATTGGGAGGTAAGTTTGAATGGAGAAAAACTGGAGGAAGTAAAGTGTTTTAGATATCTGGGAGTGGATCTGGCAGCGGATGGAACCATGGAAGCGGAAGTGGATTGTAGGGTGGGGGAGGGGGCGAAAATCCTGGGAGCCTTGAAGAATGTGTGGAAGTCGAGAACATTATCTCGGAAAGCAAAAACGGGTATGTTTGAAGGAATAATGGTTCCAACAATGTTGTATGGTTGCGAGGCGTGGGCTATGGATAGAGTTGTGTGCAGGAGGATGGATGTGCTGGAAATGAGATGTTTGAGGACAACGTGTGGTGTGAGGTGGTTTGATCGAGTAAGCAACGTAAGGGTAAGAGAGATGTGTGGAAATAAAAAGAGCGTGGTTGAGAGAGCAGAAGAGGGTGTTTTGAAATGGTTTGGGCACATGGAGAGAATGAGTGAGGAAAGATTGACCAAGACGATATATGTGTCGAAGGTGGAGGGAACGAGGGGAAGTGGGAGACCAAATTGGAGGTGGAAAGATGGAGTGAAAAAGATTTTGTATGATCGGGGCCTGAACATGCAGGAGGGTGAAAGGAGGGCAAGGAATAGAGTAAATTGGATCGATGTGGTATACCGGGGTTGACGTGCTGTCAGTGGATTGAATCAGGGCATGTGAAGCGTCTGGGGTAAACCATGGAAAGCTGTGTAGGTATGTATATTTGCGTGTGTGGACGTATGTATATACATGTGTATGAGGGTGGGTTGGGCCATTTCTTTCGTCTGTTTCCTTGCGCTACCTCGCAAACGCGGGAGACAGCGACAAAGCAAAAAAAAAAAAAAAAATATATATATATATATATACTTGATCGCCACTTCCCGCATCAGCAAAGTAGCACCAGGAAATGACAAAAAATGGCCCATCCACTCATTCTATTTATTTATCTATTTTGCTTTGTCGCTGTCTCCTGCTTTTGTGAGGTAGCGCAAGGACACAGACGAAAGAAATGGCCCAACCCACCCCCATACACATGTATATACATACACGTCCACACACAAATATACATACCCATACATCTCAATGTACACATATATATACAAACACACAGACACATACATATATACACATGTACACAATTCACACTGCCTTTATTCATTCCCATCGCCACCTCGCCACACATGGAATAACATCCCCCTACCCCGTCATGTGTGCGAGGTAGCACTAGGAAAAGACAACAAAGGCCCCATTCGTTCACACTCAGTCTCTAGCTGTCATGTAATAATGCCTGAAACCACAACTCCCTTTCCACATCCAGGCCCCACACAACTTTCCATGGTTTACCCCAGACGCTCCACATGCCCTGGTTCAATCCAGTGACAGCACATCTACCCCGGTATACCACATCGATCCAATTCCCTCTATTCCTTGCCCGCCTTTCACCCTCCTGCATGTTCAGGCCCCGATCACTCAAAATCTTTTTCACTCCATCTTTCCATCTCCAATTTGGTCTCCCACTTCTCCTCGTTCCCTCCACCTCCGACACATATATCCTCTTGGTCAATCTTTCCTCACTCATTCTCTCCATGTGCCCAAACCATTTCAAAACACCCTCTTCTGCTCTCTCAACCACGCTCTTTTTATTTCCACACATCTCTCTTACCCTTACGTTACTTACTCGATCAAACCACCTCACACCACACATTGTCCTCAAACATCTCATTTCCAGCACATCCATCCTCCTGCGCACAACTCTATCCATAGCCCACGCCTCGCAACCATACAACATGTATGAATATGTAAATGTGTAATATGTATATGTCTGTGTATGCATATGTATGTATATGTGTATATGTTGATATGTATAAGTGCATGTATGGAAGTTTATGTATATGAAATGGTTTGGGCACATGGAGAGAATGAGTGAGGAAAGATTGACCAAGAGGATCTATGTGTCAGAGGTGGAGGGAACGAGGAGAAGAGGGAGACCAAATTGGAGGTGGAAAGATGGAGTGAAAAAGATTTTGTGTGATCGGGGCCTGAACATGCAGGAGGGTGAAAAGAGGGCAAGGAATAGAGTGAATTGGAGCGATGTGGTATATCAGGGTTGATGTGCTGTCAGTGGATTGAATCAGGGCATGTGAAGTGTCTGGGGTAAACCATGGAAAGCTGTGTAGGTATGTAAATTTGCGTGTGTGGACGTATGTATATACATGTGTATGGGGGTGGGTTGGGCCATTTCTTTCGTCTGTTTCCTTGCGCTACCTCGCAAACGCGGGAGACAGTGACAAAGCAAAAAAAAAAAAAAAAAAAAAAAAAAAAAAATTCATACTTCCTTGCCTTCATCCATTCCTGGCACTACTTTGCCCCACAGCAAACAGCATCGCAACCCCCTGCTTCAGCGAGGTAGCTCAAAATACCATCCTCAGGGCTCTATCATTTCCAAGAGGAATTCCAAAGCTGTCTGATTCATATAATTTTTGAAATGAGTGTCTACTCCGCACTTAGCAAAGCAAGTAGAATCATAATTCTTAATTCTTTAAGAATGAACATGAAAATCGAAGCTATCAGACTTGGATCACAAATTTTGAATGCCTCAGATCCCTACAACCCCAACTCAATCATGAGCATTCCTCAACCTTTTGTTTACAATTCATATCAATTGACAGTTACTAATATGACAAAAGAAGAGATATCTGGTACAGGGAGCCCTAATCTCATTAATGCTTACTTTCTTCTACAACAGTTTATCAATTTTAAGAACTGTACAATTACCACAAATCTACCAAAAGAGAAAAATACATATTTCTTAAAAGAAAAAATATACATCAGTAACTTACTATTCCTGATGTTTCTTGGTTAAAAATAACTATATGAAATACTGTATTCATTCCCAGCAACCACAATTACTAAATGGGATATTTGACACCTTTCAGTGGTGAAAGAAGACATTCACAGTGTAATGTGCAGACTAATTCTGTCATTACCACACCCTACCACGAAAGTTTATCTTATCACTTTTATCACCACTTGTGAGGATGTTATCAGATGGGCCCAATATCTTGTATCAACATGGTTATCACTGTTAAACTTTCAGACCTAGAGACATTCATTCACAAAATTCACAGAAACTCTGTTCACATCAATAAATTGACCTCGTTGCATCAAAGAATAATACAAAATTCAATGAAAGAACACGTTATGGTTAAAATGAGTTCACTTCTTATTACTAGTACTCCTATATTATGAATCATTTTATTCATTTCCATTTCCATTCTCATGGGCTTTTTTCCTTTGCAGAAGTATGAAATGTTTAGAAAGTCAAACAAAAACCTTTTACAAGAAGGAAATCTGAAAATGCATACAAACACATATACATAACAAACAAGGAAGAAAGATTGCAAATGTACACAAGTGAGCCATTCAACTGCGAAAGGCAGTGCAGGTCGGGTCAAGGTGACATAAGCCAATATGGGCTCTTGGCTGAGAGAACATAATCTGAATAAGGAAGAAAGTATTGGAAGTAGTCAAAAGGAACTTTAGGTAAGAGCCCCTACAAACAATGCACTAAAATTGCCCTCTGACAATAGCATGTTAAAGGTAAAGCACTAAAGGCTAAAAAGAGGCAATGGAGTTCAACAGTTTTTAAAGACTCCTTTGCTATGGCCACCGACTTGAGGGAGTTCCCAGAGGGAAAGGATGTTTGAGATAAAGATACAAAGAACAGCTAAAGATGGGGATGAAAATAAAAAAGAAAGGTTCTTGATGCAAAGGATTTCCCCAATCAAAGTCTGAAGATAAAAAAAAGAAATCAAAAATATCCGCAGAGGGGGAAAGAGTAGAGGGCAGACCAATGACTATAATCTGATGGGGAAAGGAGTAGAAGGCAGACCACTGATGATTATCTCTCAAAGTAGATGTGTAACTACAAGGTGCTATGGCACGCTAAGAAACTTGTCAGAAGTGAGTAATACAATGGAGTGCTGGTCAAAAGTTACAGGTTAAGAGAGGACCAAGTACCAATGAATTTTTAGGGACATTAATGCATAGCGGCCGGCCACCACATACCTTACTTGATTAACAGGCACTGAGAGCAAGGCATTCCATTAGGTGACAAACACAAAAGGCGAACTCAGATGAAACAAAAGAGGGAGTGTAAGAAAGCTTCCTAACCCAAACTAACAGAGACCAGGAATGTGAAACAGTTCAAATAACGGATTACAAATAATGTATATCAATGGGATAAGGCAAGTAGTAAACAAAAAAAGAGCTAAGCTTCATGATTCAGCGAGGGCAATCCAAATATTTCTGTAACAGAGGAGACAAGTTCCTGGAATTCATGCAGAAGAGTTTCCAGCACTAGCACATCATGCAAGAGTAGTACATAATCACTACTAGATCCTGTCTTCAACACAATAACATGGAAGCAGAAAACAACTAATATGATTTGCCAATTGATAAAGTGAAATTCATCCATAAACATGTTTTGAAACTTCATTTGATGACATTGCAATGGTTACAGCACACCGGTAATATGAAATTATAAACTTACCCAAGCTGAGTAGTGGAGTCAACCTTGGCTCCATGTTGCAGTAAGAAGCGCACCATATTCATCTGGCCAAAGTGACAGGCAACATGTAGAGGTGTGTAACCGGCCTTTGTTGCTGGGTCAATCTTTCAAGAAAAAAGCAGGGTACTGAAGAGAATGTTCAATTAAGAAATATAGTATGAGACTATATAAATCAAACTTGTTACAGTGAACATCTGCATTTCAATTTGAACCTTACCCATGTAAAAGCCTTAATAACCAACCACTCAACAAAACCATCACTTCCTCTGCAGAAACTCAACTGTAACTCCATCTACTCTCAACACTTTACCACAGTTCATCTTGCACAGGGCTTTCACCACCTTTCTTTTTGCCATTCCATTACCATGATCCTCTCACACAGCATGCCAACTCATCCCAAACAGACAACATCCTTTTTCCAGTCACCCATCATATTAAAAGTTAATTCAAATATTCACTCCATCTCATCTTTACTTTCCTCATTCTCCATCTGTTTTCCTCAGTGTCACCCCTATATGTCCCATCTTCCAGTTTAATTATCTATTCTATCTACAACTCTGATGCCCATTCCCTTTAGGAACTCCCTTTAAGAAGGAGGCCACAGCAAAAGTCTCCACTTATTCCTGTCCTTATGTGCCTATTCTGCATATACTATTTCATTTCATTTTTCAATCATTTCTCTTCCTCCTGTTCTTTCTATCTTATTTTCTCATGTCGCAGGTGGTCTTCCTTTCACACTAACCCTTTTAATTGAACAGGTTGAGCATCCCTAATCCGAAAATCCAAAAACTGAAATGCTCCAAAATCCGCCAGTTTGTATAAACCAACATCATCACCAGACTCATGTGCAGTACTCACCAAGGTCTTTGCTTATCATCTACTCTGTGGTACAAAAGGTACAAAGATATTGTTGAAAATGCCAAAAAGGCCTGCAGAATCCCCTAAGGGTAACAATGAAATAGCTGAAATGGTTCTGAATCAAGATGATCGTGATAATATAGATAATGAAGAGGACTTTGTAAACAAAACAGAAAATGTCTATAGGCAACACTTAAGTACTTGATAGTAAAAAAATATGAAATAACATTAATACAATGAAAAGATAATGTGTTTAGGGGAAATAAGCAGCACAGTAGCATCAGCAGAATACCTGTATCAGCTGTCAAACAATAACAGCAAAGAACAACTGCAGGTTTTCAGTTTCCACTGATGATGCTGTGTTTTGATTAAAAGGTTATAGAACACTGTGTTGTATTTTTTAGGTGTGATGGACTTATCAAAGGACTAGAGAAGTGGGCCTTCATAACAAAACAAGAAACCATGTCAGTTTATAAAATCAAAGAGAGACTTCATAGACAAAAACCATTGTTAATAAGGCAGATGACTCTGGAGGAAACATTAAAAAAAGCCATCCAGCAGAATGGCTCCTCATCCCTATAGGACCCACTTCCCGATCCCTTAATTTCTTCTGATGTTCCTTCTCACAATGATGTCAACAGTGATGTGCCCTCCCCCTCAAGTTTCTCAGGCCATATGTAATTCTATTATATGTTGCTGCATTTATCTTCTGTAAGCAGAGATCACATTTTTTGATAAAAACATAACATGACCAGCAACATTATGCATTGAAATACTTCTCATTTAGTTTTCATTACATTGACAGATACCTGCAATTATCGTATATCAAATGCTTATTTGTTTTTACATTTCCAATAAAACCTAAAAAATACAACACAGTGTACTATAACCTTTTAATCAAAACACAGCATCATCAGTGGAAACTGAAAACCTGCAGTTGTTCTTTGCTGTTACTGTTTGACAGCTGATACATGTATTCTGCTGATGCTACTGTGCTACTTATTTCCCCACATTATCTTTTCACTGTATTAGTGTTATTTCATATTTTTTTACTATCAAGTACTTAAGTGTGAACGAGTGTAAGGAAATTATTGTTTATCAGTAGCATATAAATTCAGAGTCACGAATGAAGGTGATGCTCAACAACCAAAGACTGTCCACATGGGTGGCTGAGGTTGTGACACCTTAGCTTTCTGATGGTCCAGTGTTTCACAAACTTTCTTTTATGAGCAATATTATCAAAAACATTGTATAACTTACCTTCAGGCTATGTGTATAAAGTGTATATAAAAAAAAAAATGGATTTTGTGGTGAGACTTGGGTCTCATTCCCAAGACATTTCATTTTGGATATGCAAATATTCCAAAATTCAGAACACTTCTGGTCCTGGGTGAACAATGGAAAGGTCTGTGGGGCCTGGATGTGGATCGGGAGTTGTGGTTTCAGTGCAATACACACGACAGCAAGAGACTGAGTATGAATGAATGTATCCTTTTTTGTCTGTTTTCCTGGCGCTACCTCGCTGAAGGGCAGGGTAGCAAAAGGAATGGATGAAGGCAAGCAAGTTTGAATATGTACATGTGTAAACATGTATATGTCTGTGTATGTATCTATTAATATGTATATGTGCATGTATGGGCATTTATGTATATACATATATGTATATGAGTGGTTGGGCCATTCTTTGTCTGTTTCCTGGCGCTACCTCGCTGACGCAGGAAACTGATTAAAAAAAAAAAAATCTATTTCTTTTAATTATACTTAGTCACTGTTTCCCACATCAATGAGGTAGTGCCAGGAAAGAGACGAAGAAAGAATGGCCCATCCACTCATATATCATGTATATACATAAACACCCATACATGCACATATACATATCAACATATACATACACATATGCAAACATACATTTATACACATGTACACATTCATACTTGCTTGCTTTCATCCATTTCTGGCACCACCCCATCCCACAGGAAACAGCATCGCCACCTCCTGTTTCAGCAAGGTAGCACCAAGGAAACAGATAAAAAAAGCCACGTTCATTCACACCCAGTCTCTAGCTGTCGTGTAATGCACCAAAACCACTGCTCCCTTTCCAAATCCAGGCCCCATAGACCTTTCTATGGCTTACCCCAGATGCTTCACATGCCCTGGTTCAGTCCACTGACAGCACATCGACTCTAGTATACCAAATCACGCCAAATCACTCTATTCCTTACACGCCTCTCACCCTCCTGTATGTTCAGGCCTCGATCGCTCAAAATCTTTTTTCACTCCACCCTTCCACCTCTAATTTGGTCTCCCACTTCTTGTTCCCTTCATCTCCGACACATATATCCTCTTTGTCAATCTTTCCTCACTCATTCTCTCCATACAGTTGAAATAAACTTCAAGTACCAATTTTCAATTTGCTAAAGTTTTTGAAATGTGAAACTTTCTCTGTAATACCATACATACAATGTTGAGTTTCAAAGAAGTTATTCATGGACTTCTATTGAATACGATTCTATGCCTTTGGGATAAATACTATATCAATTTGAATATTTTTGCAATGCTTTAGCTTAACAGAATTTCTTTTCCAAAATTTGCATTAGGAACGATGAAATTTTTATTTTCTTGAAATTCTAATGTCTGATGTCTTTGGAATATATTCTGCATCATTCTGAACCTTTCTGAGCAGTTTTAGCATGATAATTTGTTAAAAGAAAAAAAATCTTTCTTTGGGGAAAATCAAATCTTAAGTAATTCACATCTTATGATATTGTAAAGTCAGAGATATTATGTAAAGGATAACATGTTAAAAACTATTCTAAAACAATTATGTAAAGGACAACATGTTAAAAACTATTCTAAAACAATCACATCAACACATCATTTTGTACACAACTGGTGCCTCTTGAAGTCCACTACAGCATTGAAAATTTTGCTTAATACAACAAACATACCAAACCTATTCTATCTAAAATCAACAGAATATTCAATGAAAAAGTTGGGTAAATGATGTAAATCACGTGTCCATCAATAGTCATCCTTAGAAAATTAAACTTAACCCATACCTGTGCACCGTGCTTGACTAAAATTGCTGCAACATTGACACGATCCTCCTGCGCACATAGATGCAATGGAGTCAAGCCATTCTTAGCACAGGCACCCGCAGCAGCATTGTGTTCAATTAGAAGTGTTGCCATGTCAGTATGACCCTCCTAGAAAATAAAGGGTTAAAAATATTAATCCTTCAGAATTTCAATTCAATGAAATAAAGGCATCCTATCATAAGTCCATAGAAGAGTAAAATTTTGGAGAAAAAATATAAAAAAATGTAAACATAGTATGCACTACAGCTAACTAAATGCCATATACATGGGAAAAGAGATATCTCCACAACCTCCAGGGATAAACTAATCAATGATATACAATGGAACCTTGAGCTAATGTATATGATGACCCTCAGCAGTAAGATTACAGGAGGATATGCTTAAGCCTTTTGCTACATAACTAATTATCATGTGGGTGCCCTAAAAAGTGTCAATCTTTCACCAAAAAACAAATTTATAAATTTGACACTTTTTAGAATCATTACAATATCAAGTGAATATACTTTCTAAATCTGGCTATAAAATTCTGTAAAATCATCAATTGTTTATCATATTTCATTGTTTCCCATGTGAGCAAAATAGCACCAGTAATAGGAATGGCCTAATTCATTCTCTAGCTGTTGTGTATAATGCACTGAAACCACATTCCCCATCTACCTAAAACCATGCCTCACAAGCCTTTCCATGGATATCTCCTAACTGCCTAACTGCTTCACATCCCCTAATTCAGTTCACTGACAGCATGTTACCACCTACAATGCTCCAATCCACTCTATCCCATACTCATCTTTCACCCTCCTGCATGTTCAACCTCTGATCACTCTAAATCTTTTTCAAATCCATCATTCCAATCTCAATTTGGTCCCCCCCTTCTCCGGAGATTGACCCCTTCATTTTTGACATATATATATATATATATATATATATATATATATATTTTTTTTTTTTTTTTTTTTTTTATACTTTGTCGCTGTCTCCCGCGTTTGCGAGGTAGCGCGAGGAAACAGACGAAAGAAATGGCCCAACCCCCATACACACGTACATACACACGTCCACACACGCAAATATACATACCTACACAGCTTTCCATGGTTTACCCCAGACGCTTCACATGCCTTGATTCAATCCACTGACAGCACGTCAACCCCTGTATACCACATCGCTCCAATTCACTCTATTCCTTGCCCTCCTTTCACCCTCCTGCATGTTCAGGCCCCGATCACACAAAATCTTTTTCACTCCATCTTTCCACCTCCAATTTGGTCTCCCTCTTCTCCTCGTTCCCTCCACCTCCGACACATATATCCTCTTGGTCAATCTTTCCTCACTCATTCTCTCCATGTGCCCAAACCATTTCAAAACACCCTCTTCTGCTCTCTCAACCACGCTCTTTTTATTTCCACACATCTCTCTTACCCTTACGTTACTTACTCGATCAAACCACCTCACACCACACATTGTCCTCAAACATCTCATTTCCAGCACATCCATCCTCCTGCGCACAACTCTATCCATAGCCCACGCCTCGCAACCATACAACATTGTTGGAACCACTATTCCTTCAAACATACCCATTTTTGCTTTCCGAGATAATGTTCTCGACTTCCACACATTTTTCAAGGCTCCCAAAATTTTCGCCCCCTCCCCCACCCTATGATCCACTTCCGCTTCCATGGTTCCATCCGCTGACAGATCCACTCCCAGATATCTAAAACACTTCACTTCCTCCAGTTTTTCTCCATTCAAACTCACCTCCCAATTGACTTGACCCTCAACCCTACTGTACCTAATAACCTTGCTCTTATTCACATTTACTCCCAACTTTCTTCTTCCACACACTTTACCAAACTCAGTCACCAGCTTCTGCAGTTTCTCACATGAATCAGCCACCAGCGCTGTATCATCAGCGAACAACATATATATATATATATATATATATATATATATATATATATATATATATATATATAAATGGTGAAGAGCTTGTAGATTTATGTGCTGAAAAAGGACTGATGATTGGGAATACCTGGTTTAAAAAGCGAGATATACATAAGTATACTTATGTAAGTAGGAGAGATGGCCAGAGAGCGTTATTGGATTACGTGTTAATTGACAGGCGTGCGAAAGAGAGACTTTTGGATGTTAATGTGCTGAGAGGTGCAACTGGAGGGATGTCTGATCATTATCTTGTGGAGGCTAAGGTGAAGATTTGTATGGGTTTTCAGAAAAGAAGAGTGAATGTTGGGGTGAAGAGGGTGGTGAGGGTAAGTGAGCTTGAGAAGGAGACCTGTGTGAGGAAGTACCAGGAGAGACTGAGTACAGAATGGAAAAAGGTGAGAACAATGGAAGTAAGGGGAGTGGGGGAGGAATGGGATGTATTTAGGGAATCAGTGATGGATTGCGCAAAAGATGCTTGTGGCATGAGAAGAGTGGGAGGTGGGTTGATTAGAAAGGGTAGTGAGTGGTGGGATGAAGAAGTAAGAGTATTAGTGAAAGAGAAGAGAGAGGCATTTGGACGATTTTTGCAGGGAAAAAATGCAATTGAGTGGGAGATGTATAAAAGAAAGAGACAGGAGGTCAAGAGAAAGGTGCAAGAGGTGAAAAAAAGGGCAAATGAGAGTTGGGGTGAGAGAGTATCATTAAATTTTAGGGAGAATAAAAAGATGTTCTGGAAGGAGGTAAATAAAGTGCATAAGACAAGGGAGCAAATGGGAACTTCAGTGAAGGGCGCAAATGGGGAGGTGATAACAAGTAGTGGTGATGTGAGAAGGAGATGGAGTGAGTATTTTGAAGATTTGTTGAATGTGTTTGATGATTGAGTGGCAGATATAGGGTGTTTTGGTCGAGGTGGTGTGCAAAGTGAGAGGGTTAGGGAAAATGATTTGGTAAACAGAGAAGAGGTAGTGAAAGCTTTGCGGAAGATGAAAGCCGGCAAGGCAGTAGGTTTGGATGGTATTGCAGTGGAATTTATTAAAAAAGGGGGTGACTGTATTGTTCACTGGTTGGTAAGGTTATTTAATGTATGTATGACTCATGGTGAGGTGCCTGAGGATTGGCGGAATGCGTGCATAGTGCCATTGTACAAAGGCAAAGGGGATAAGAGTGAGTGCTCAAATTACAGAGGTATAAGTTTGTTGAGTATTCCTGGTAAATCATATGGGAGGGTATTGATTGAGAGGGTGAAGGCATGTACAGAGCATCAGATTGGGGAAGAGCAGTGTGGTTTCAGAAGTGGTAGAGGATGTGTGGATCAGGTGTTTGCTTTGAAGAATGTATGTGAGAAATACTTAGAAAAGCAAATGGATTTGTATGTAGCATTTATGGATCTGGAGAAGGCATATGATAGAGTTGATAGAGATGCTCTGTGGAAGGTATTAAGAATATATGGTGTGGGAGGAAAGTTGTTAGAAGCAGTGAAAAGTTTTTATCGAGGATGTAAGGCATGTGTACGTTTAGGAAGAGAGGAAAGTGATTGGTTCTCAGTGAATGTAGGTTTGCGGCAGGGGTGTGTGATGTCTCCATGGTTGTTTAATTTGTTTATGGATGGGGTTGTTAGGGAGGTAAATGCAAGAGTTTTGGAAAGAGGGGCAAGTATGAAGTCTGTTGGGGATGAGAGAGCTTGGGAGCGAGTCAGTTGTTGTTCGCTGATGATACAGCGCTGGTGGCTGATTCATGTGAGAAACTGCAGAAGCTGGTGACTGAGTTTGGTAAAGTGTGTGGAAGAAGAAAGTTGGGAGTAAATGTGAATAAGAGCAAGGTTATTAGGTACAGTAGGGTTGAGGGTCAAGTCAATTGGGAGGTGAGTTTGAATGGAGAAAAACTGGAGGAAGTGAAGTGTTTTAGATATCTGGGAGTGGATCTGGCAGCGGATGGAACCATGGAAGCGGAAGTGGATCATAGGGTGGGGGAGGGGGCGAAAATTCTGGGGGCCTTGAAGAATGTGTGGAAGTCGAGAACATTATCTCGGAAAGCAAAAATGGGTATGTTTGAAGGAATAGTAGTTCCAACAATGTTGTATGGTTGCGAGGCGTGGGCTATGGATAGAGTTGTGCGCAGGAGGATGGATGTGCTGGAAATGAGATGTTTGAGGACAATGTGTGGTGTGAGGTGGTTTGATCGAGTGAGTAACGTAAGGGTAAGAGAGATGTGTGGAAATAAAAAGAGCGTGGTTGAGAGAGCAGAAGAGGGTGTTTTGAAGTGGTTTGGGCACATGGAGAGGATGAGTGAGGAAAGATTGACCAAGAGGATATATGTGTCGGAGGTGGAGGGAGCAAGGAGAAGAGGGAGACCAAATTGGAGGTGGAAAGATGGAGTGAAAAAGATTTTGTGGGATCGGGGCCTGAACATGCAGGAGGGTGAAAGGAGGGCAAGGAATAGAGTGAATTGGATCGATGTGGTATACCGGGGTTGACGTGCTGTCAGTGGATTGAATCAAGGCATGTGAAGCGTCTGGGGTAAACCATGGAAAGCTGTGTAGGTATGTATATTTGCGTGTGTGGACGTATGTATATACATGTGTATGGGGGTGGGTTGGGCCATTTCTTTCGTCTGTTTCCTTGCGCTACCTCGCAAACGCGGGAGACAGCGACAAAGTATAAAAAAAAAAAAAAAATATATATATATATATATATATATATATATATATATATATATATATATATATATATATATATATATATATATATATATATATGAGTTGTGCGCAGGAGGATGGATGTGCTGGAAATGAGATGTTTGAGGACAATGTGTGGTGTGAGGTGGTTTGATCGAGTAAGTAATGTAAGGGTAAGAGAGATGCGTAGAAATAAAAAGAGTGTGGTTGAGAGAGCAGAAGAGGGTGTTTTGAAATGGTTTAGGCACATGGAGAGAATGAGTGAGGAAAGATTGACCAAGAGGATATATGTGTCGGAGGTGGAGGGAACGAGGAGAAGTGGGAGACCAAATTGGAGGTGAAAAAGATTTTGTGTGATCGGGGCCTGAACATGCAGGAGGGTGAAAGGAGGGCAAGGAATAGAGTGAATTGGATCGATGTGGTATACCGGGGTTGACGTGCTGTCAGTGGATTGAATCAGGGCATGTTAAGCGTCTGGGGTAAACCATGGAAAGCTGTGTAGGTATGTATATTTGCGTGTGTGGACGTATGTATATACATGTGTATGGGGGTGGGTTGGGCCATTTCTTTCGTCTGTTTCCTTGCGCTACCTCACAAACGCGAGAGACAGCGACAAAAAAAAAATATATATATATATATATATATATATATATATATATATATATATATATATATATATATATATATATATATATATATATATATATCTTTTTATTATACTTTTTTTTTTTCCAAACGAAGGAACAGAGAAGGGGGCCAGGTGAGGATATTCCCTCTAAGGCCCAGTCCTCTGTTCTTAACGCTACCTCACTAATGCGGGAAATGGCGAATAGTATGAAAAAAAAAAAAAAAATATATATATATATATATATATATATTCCTCGCGTGTCGTAGAAGGCGACTAGAGGGGACGGGAGCGGGGGGCCATAAATCCACCCCTCCTTGTATTTTTTTAACTTTCTAAAATGGGAAACAGAAGGAGTCACCCGGGGAGTGCTCATCCTCCTCGAAGGCTCAGACTGGGGTGTCTAAATGTGTGTGGATGTAACCAAGATGTGAAAAAAGGAGAGATAGGTAGTATGTTTGAGGAAAGGAACCTGGATGTTTTGGCTCTGAGTGAAACGAAGCTCAAGGGTAAAGGGGAAGAGTGGTTTGGGAATGTCTTGGGAGTAAAGTAAGGGGTTAGTGAGAGGACAAGAGCAAGGGAAGGAGTAGCAGTGTTCCTGAAACAGGAGTTGTGGGAGTATGTGATAGAATGTAAGAAAGTAAATTCTCAATTAATATGGGTAAAACTGAAAGTTGATGGAGAGAGATGGGTGATTATTGGTGCATATGCACCAGGGCATGAGAAGAAAGATCATGAGAGGCAAGTGTTTTGGGAGCAGCTGAATGAGTGTGTTAGGGGTTTTGATGCACGAGACCGGGTTATAGTGATGGGTGATTTGAATGCAAAGGTGAGTAATGTGGCAGTTGAGGGAATAATTGGTATACATGGGGTGTTCAGTGTTGTAAATGGAAATGGTGAAGAGCTTGTAGATTTATGTGCTGAAACAGGACTGGTGATTGGGAATACCTGGTTTAAAAAGCGAGATATACATAAGTATACGTATGTAAGTAGGAGAGATGGCCAGAGAGCGTTATTGGATTACGTGTTAATTGACAGGCGCGCGAAAGAGAGACTTTTGGATGTAAATGTGCTGATGGGTGCAATTGGAGGGATGTCTGATCATTATCTTGTGGAGGCTAAGGTGAAGATTTGTATGGGTTTTCAGAAAAGAAGAGTGAATGCTGGGGTAAAGAGGGTGGTGAGAGTAAGTGAGCTTGGGAAGTAGACTTGTGTGAGGAAGTACCAGGAGAGACTGAGTACAGAATGGAAAAAGGTGAGAACAATGGAAGTAAGGGGAGTGGGGGAGGAATGGGATGTATTTAGGGAATCAGTGATGGATTGCGCAAAAGATGCTTGTGGCATGAGAAGAGTGGGAGGTGGGTTGATTAGAAAGGGTAGTGAGTGGTGGGATGAAGAAGTAAGATTATTAGTGAAAGAGAAGAGAGAGGCATTTGGACGATTTTTGCAGGGAAAAAATGCAATTGAGTGGGAGATGTATAAAAGAAAGAGACAGGAGGTCAAGAGAAAGGTGCAAGAGGTGAAAAAAAGGGCTAATGAGAGTTGGGGTGAGAGAGTATCATTAAATTTTAGGGAGAATAAAAAGATGTTCTGGAAGGAGGTAAATAAAGTGCGTAAGACAAGGGAGCAAATGGGAACTTCAGTGAAGGGCGCAAATGGGGAGGTGATAACAAGTAGTGGTGATGTGAGAAGGAGATGGAGTGAGTATTTTGAAGGTTTGTTGAATGTGTTTGATGATAGAGTGGCAGATATAGGGTGTTTTGGTCGAGGTGGTGTGCAAAGTGAGAGGGTTAGGGAAAATGATTTGGTAAACAGAGAAGAGGTAGTAAAAGCTTTGCGGAAGATGAAAGCCGGCAAGGCAGGAGGTTTGGATGGTATTGCAGTGGAATTTATTAAAAAAGGGGGTGACTGTATTATTGACTGGTTGGTAAGGTTATTTAACGTATGTATGACTCATGGTGAGGTGCCTGAGGATTGGCGAAATGCGTGCAGAGTGCCATTGTACAAAGGCAAAGGGGATAAGAGTGAGTGTTCAAATTACAGAGGTATAAGTTTGTTGAGTATTCCTGGTAAATTATCTGGGAGGGTATTGATTGAGAGGGTGAAGGCATGTACAGAGCATCAGACTGGGGAAGAGCAGTGTGGTTTCAGAAGTGGTAGAGGATGTGTGGATCAGGCGTTTGCTTTGAAGAATGTATGTGAGAAATACTTAGAAAAGCAAATGGATTTGTATGTAGCATTTATGGATCTGGAGAAGGCATATGATAGAGTTGATATGGATGTGCTCTGTGGAAGGTATCAAGAATATATGGTGTGGGAGGCAAGTTGTTAGAAGCAGTGAAAAGTTTTTATCGAGGATGTAAGGCATGTGTACGTGTAGGAAGAGAGGAAAGTGATTGGTTCTCAGTGAATGTAGGTTTGTGGCAGGGGTGTGTGATGTCTCCATGGTTCTTTAATTTGTTTACGGATGGGGTTGTTAGGGAGGTGAATGCAAGAGTTTTGGAAAGAGGGGCAAGTATGAAGTCTGTTGGGGATGAGAGAGCTTGGGAAGTGAGTCAGTTGTTGTCCGCTGATGATACAGCGCTGGTGGCTGATTCATGTAAGAAACTGCAGAAGCTGGTGACTGAGTTTGGTAAAGTGTGTGAAAGAAGAAAGTTAAGAGTAAATGTGAATAAGAGCAAGGTTATTAGGTACAGTAGGGTTGAGGGTCAAGTCAATTGGGAGGTAAGTTTGAATGGAGAAAAACTGGAGGAAGTAAAGTGTTTTAGATATCTGGGAGTGGATCTGGCAGCGGATGGAACCATGGAAGCGGAAGTGGATCATAGACTGGGGAGGGGGCGAAAATTCTGGGAGCCTTGAAGAATGTGTGGAAGTCGAGAACATTATCTCGGAAAGCAAAAATGGGTATGTTTGAAGGAATAGTGGTTCCAACAATGCTGTATGGTTGCGAAGCGTGGGCTATGGATAGAGTTGTGCGCTGGAGGGTGGATGTGCTGGAAATGAGATGTTTGAGGACAATGTGTGGTGTGAGGTGGTTTGATCGAGTAAGTAACGTAAGGGTAAGAGAGATGTGTGGAAATAAAAAGAGCGTGGTTAAGAGAGCAGAAGAGGGTGCTTTGAAATGGTTTGGGCACATGGAGAGAATGAGTGAGAAAAGATTGACCAAGAGGATATATGTGTCGGAGGTGGAGGGAACGAGGAGAAGTGGGAGACCAAATTGGAGGTGGAAAGATGGAGTGAAAAAGATTTTGTGTGATCGGGGCCTGAACATGCAGGAGGGTGAAAGGAGGGCAAGGAATAGAGTGAATTGGATCGATGTGGTATACCGGGGTTGACGTGCTGTCAGTGGATTGAATCAGGGCATGTGAAGCGTCTGGGGTAAACCATGGAAAGCTGTGTAGGTATGTATACTTGCATATGTGGACGTATGTATATACATGTGTATGGGGGTGGGTTGGGCCATTTCTTTCATCTGTTTCCTTGCGCTACCTCGCAAACGCGGGAGACCGGCAAAAAAAAAAAAAAAAAAAAAATATATATATATATATATATCTATTTATCTATTTTGCTTTGTCGCTGTCTCCTGCGTTTGCGAGGTAGCACAAGGAAACAGACAAAAGAAATGGCCCAACCCACCCCCATACACATGTATATATACACACGTCCACACACGCAAATATACATACCTATACATCTCAATGTACACATATATATACACACACAGACACATACATATATACCTATGCACACAATTCACACTGTCTGCCTTTATTCATTTCCATCGCCACCCCACCACACATGGAATACCATCCCCCTCCCCCCTCATGTGTGCGGGGTAGCGCTAGGAAAAGACAACAAAGGCCTCATTCGTTCACACTCAGTCTCTAGCTGTCATGCAATAATGCCCGAAACCACAGCTCCCTTTCCACATCCAGGCCCCACACAGCTTTCCATGGTTTACCCCAGACGCTTCACATGCCCTGATTCAATCCACTGACAGCACATCAACCCCGGTATACCACATCGATCCAATTCACTCTACTCCTTGCCCGCCTTTCACCCTCCTGCATGTTCAGGCCCCGATCACTCAAAATCTTTTTCACTCCATCTTTCCACCTCCAATTTGATCTCCCACTTCTCCTCGTTCCCTCTTTGTCAATCTTTCTTCTTCCATTCTTTCCATATGTCCAAACCATATCAGCACACCCTCTTCAGCTGTCACAATCACATGCTTCTTATTATCACACCTATCTCTCTTACCTTTTCATTACTTAATGAAACAACCTCTCACAACATACTGTCCTCAACATACTGTCTAACCCTTCCCACTTTTCTGCATATCTACATCTGTAGATAACAACCCCTCTTTCCACACATTCCTCAATACTTCCGGAACATCTAATCCCTACCCCATCCTATGACTCCTTCTGCTTCCAAGGCTCTGTCTGTTCCTTCATCCACTCCCAAGTTTGAAACACATCACTTCCTCCAAATTTTCTCCATTCAAACTCATACCCCAAATAACCTGACCCTCTCCTCTAACACTAATAATCTTGTTCTTCACATCTATTCTCAACTATCTCCTTCTGCACCCTCTTTCAAACTCGGATACCCAATTCTGCAGTTTATCAATCAAATCTGCCACCAGTGCTGTGTTATCAGGAGACAACAACTGACTGAATTGCCAGGTCCCCTAACACCCACCTCCTACAGACTGCTTACTGCTTACGACCCTTGCATTTACATCCCTCACCACCCCATCCATAAACAAACTATACATCCATGGTTACAAACACATGCCTGTGATGCAGACTAATCTTCACCTGGAACCACTCACTCTCCTTTCTTCCTAATCACACACATGCCTTGAACCCTTGATAAAAACTCACGGCTTCTTACAGATTTCTTCCCACACCATATATTCATAAGACCTTTCAAAAGGCATCTTTATCAACCATATTATATGCTTCCTCCAGATCCATATATGACACTTACAAATCCTTCTCTTTCTTTAAGTATTTCACACAAAAATCCATAAAGCAAACACATCCTTTACCACTTCTGAAACTTCATTGTTCCTCTCCAATCTGAGGCTCTGTATATGTAATCACCCTCTTAATCACCATTCTCCCATACAGCTTACCAGGTACGCTCGACAAAATTTTACATCTGCACTCACCTTTGTTCCCCTTTACTTTATACAGTGGAACTATACATGCATTCTGCAAGTTCTCAGGTGCCTCATCCCAATACATACACTGAAAATCCTAAAAAGACAATCAACTACATAGTCACCCCCCTTTTTAAGAAATTCATTTGCAATCTCATCCACTCCAGCCACCTTGCCATAATTCAGAGCATCAGACTGGGGAAGAACACTGTGGTTTCAGAAAAGGCTGAAGACGTGTGGATCAGGTGTTTGCTTTAAAGAATGAGCAAGATATACATAAAGAAACAGTAGGCTTTGTATGTGGTATTTATGGATCTGAAGAAATCATATGATAGGGTTGATAGTGATGCCTTGTGGTATGTTTAATAAATATAGGGTGTGGGAGGAAAGCTGCAAGATGCAGTGAAAAGTTTTTATCGAGGGCGTAAAGCATGTGTATGAGTAGAAAGAGACAAGAGTAAATGGCTCAATGTGAAGGTTGGTCCAAGGAAGGGGTGTGAGATGCTACAATAGCTGTTTAATTTGTTTATGGACAGGGTGATGAAAGAGAAACATGTAACAGCCTCAGAAAGAAGAGGAAGTAAGTAGTCTGTAGTGGATGAGGGGGGGTCTGGAAAGTCAGTTGCTTTTGGGTAATGGAGGCAGATTCTAGTGAGAAACTGTAAAAGTTGGTGACAGAGTCTGGAGTAGTGCATGTAAGGGTGAGGTTCAGAGTTTAATGAATAAAAACATGGTTTTTAGGTTTAACAAAGGTAGAAGGACAGGTTAAATGGGGTGAGTCTGAATGAAGTGACATTAAATGAAGTGAAGTGTTTCAGGTATCTGTGAGAGTACATGGTGGTAAATGCAGCCATGGAAATGGAAGTGAGTCATGGGATGGGTAAGGGAGCAAAGGTTCTGGGAGCGATGAAGAATGTGTGGAATAAGAAGTCATTATATGGGAGGGCAAAAATGGGTACATTTGAAGGTACAGTGGTTCCTACAATACTTTATGGTTACGAGGCAGATGAGAATGTGCAGAGGAGGGTGGATGTGCTGAAAATGAGATGTCAGAGGACAAAACTTGGTGTGAAGTTGTTTGATTGAGTAAGTAATAAAAGGGTAAGAAAGAGGTGTGGTTATAAAAAAAAGTGTGTGGCCGAGAGAGCTGAAGAGGGTGTGCTGAATTCATATGAACATATGGAACGAATGAGTGTGAAAGTGTTGACACAGAGGATACATGTGTCAGAAGTGGAAGGAACAAAGAGAAGTGGGAGAGAAAATTGGAGATGGAAAAATGAAGTGAAAGAAGTGAAATAGATTTTGAATGACTATGGCCTGAACATACAGGGAAGTGAACGGCATACACAGGACAGAGTGAAATGGAATGATGTTTTATAAAGGGGTTGACATGCTGCCAATGGACTGAACCAAGACATATGAAGAAGCCGGGAGAAGCCTTGGAAAGGTCTGTAAGGCCTGGTTTTTGTGCATTACACATGAAAGCTAAAGAATGGATGTGAGCAAATGAGACTTTTCTTTGTCTGTTCCTGGCATGACCATGCAAACATGGGAAATGGTGATCAAGAATGAAGAAAAAGTATATGCATCTTTTTTCCTTTCCTATATACTTGTCTGCAATTTCCTGTGTTAACAAGATAGCACCAGAAACAGATGAAGAAAGGCCATACTTGCTTGTGTTATACAGTTATACTGTGTGTTATACTGAAAATGTTGGAGTAATCTTGGTGCCTGCACTATATCAAAACTGATAAATATACTGCATTATATTGTGGCTCTACTACATAATACATATATAATTTCATGTACAAAAACATAATCTGAACTAAAATTGAAGATATGTTTACCTGTGAGCTTAGGTGAAGTGGAGTGAAACCAGCTTTAGATTCTGCATTAGCACTAGCTCCATATTCAAGGAGTGTTGTGGCAATATCCATTTGGTTTTTGCGTGCAGCAATGTGGAGAGGAGTATAACCATTCTTTGCCGTGGCATGTGGGGATGCACCTTTGTCCAGCAATAGCAGTGCAACATTCTGGAAAAGATATATACTTTTTTATATTTATTTATTTATTTATTTTGTTTTGTCGCTGTCTCCCGCATTTGCGAGGTAGCGCAAGGAAACAGACGAAAGAAATGGCCCAACTCACCCCCATACACAATGTATACACACACACGTCCACACACGCAAATATACATACCTATACATCTCAATGTACACATATATATACATACACAGACACATACATATATACCCATGCACACAATTCACACTGTCTGCCTCCATTCACTCCCATCGCCACCTCGCCACACATGGAATACCTTCCCCCTCCCCCCTCATGTGTGCGAGGTAGCACTAGGAAAAGACAACAAAGGCCCCATTCATTCACACTCATTCTCCAGCTGCCTTGCAATAATGTCCGAAACCACAGCTCCCTTTCCACATCCAGGCCCCACACAACTTTCCATGGTTTACCCCAGACGCTTCACATGCCCCGATTCAATCCACTGACAGCACGTCAACCCCGGTATACCACATCGATCCAATTCACTCTATTCCTTGCCCTCCTTTCACCCTCCTGCATGTTCAGGCCCCGATCACACAAAATCTTTTTCACTCCATCTTTCCACCTCCAATTTGGTCTCCCACTTCTCCTCGTTCCCTCCACCTCCGAAACATATATCCTTTTGGTCAATCTTTCCTCACTTATTCTCTCCATGTGCCCAAACCATTTCAAAACATCCTCTTCTGCTCTCTCAACCACACTCTTTTTATTTCCACACATCTCTCTTACCCTTACATTACTTACTCGATCAAACCACCTCACACCACACATTGTCCTCAAACATCTCATTTCCAGCACATCCACCCTCCAGCGCATAACTCTATCCATAGCCCACGCCTTGCAACCATACAACATTGTTGGAACCACTATTCCTTCAAACATACCCATTTTTACTTTCCGAGATAATGTTCTCGACTTCCACACATTCTTCAAGGCTCCCAGGATTTTCATCATTTTTTTATCAATATACTTTGTCGCTGTCTCCCGCATTAGCGAGGTAGCGCAAGGAAACAGACGAAAGAATGGCTCAACCCACCCACATACACATGTATATACATACAAGTCCACACCCGTTCATATACATATAGTAACATGTAATAATAAAATTTTCCTAAATTGAAGGTGTGAAGAGTATCTTCCAATATTCTAGATTTTCCTATGCATCTAGAATTATATATGCTGCTTCAAAGGTGAAAATAATATATGGACTAGAAAACCTTCCAATGAAAGTAGTTTCACATGAAAACAGGGTGTGCCTCAGATCAGTGATTCCCAGCTGGGTTTTGTATACACCTAAAGATGCCACAAGAGCTTTCATTCATAAATTATCATGATATAGTAATTTTTTCTTTCTTTCACATTTAGCAAAAATCAGGAAGTTTTCATAATAAATTAATAATGTATTAATAATGTATAAGATCACAAAAGCCTACAATAATGCAACTATAATATATATATAAAATTTAAGAAATATTACAGGATACAGGCAATGCAAAGTAAGAGACACATCAGACAGGGGAGGTACAAAATACAATAAAGCTGTTCAGTGAAAAGAGTTTAAACACTAATGCCACAAAAAAAAAATGAGATTACAGCCAGCTTGGAAGTGACCTTATTCCTGTAACTTTTTCTGACACATATTTGTTACAATATAATCATGGTCTAAAGCTGACTGCACACATGGTGCACTTTCAAAATATATAGTGTAACTACCAGAAGAAGCAGGAAAAGTAAGTAATAAACTCTACACTGAAGAAGAATTTACACTGTGGATTATGAGAACATCACATGTTGCACAGCAACTGAAGGATGCCCCTAATATAGTAAATTATCAATATCAACCACTACTGCAATGGCATGGGTGTGATATGAAGTATGAAACTGAGAGTTCAAGATATATAATGATCAAGCTATTTTTTTTTTTATTATACTCTGTCGCTGTCTCCCGCGTTTGCGAGGTAGCGCAAGGAAACAGACGAAAGAAATGGCCCAATCCCCCCCCCATACACATGTATATACATACGTCCACACACGCAAATATACATACCTACACAGCTTTCCATGGTTTACCCCAGACGCTTCACATGCCTTGATTCAATCCACTGACAGCACGTCAACCCCGGTATACCACATCGCTCCAATTCACTCTATTCCTTGCCCTCCTTTCACCCTCCTGCATGTTCAGGCCCCGATCACACAAAATCTTTTTCACTCCATCTTTCCACCTCCAATTTGGTCTCCCTCTTCTCCTCGTTCCCTCCACCTCCGACACATATATCCTCTTGGTCAATCTTTCCTCACTCATTCTCTCCATGTGCCCAAACCACTTCAAAACACCCTCTTCTGCTCTCTCAACCACGCTCTTTTTATTTCCACACATCTCTCTTACCCTTACGTTACTCACTCGATCAAACCACCTCACACCACACATTGTCCTCAAACATCTCATTTCCAGCACATCCATCCTCCTGCGCACAACTCTATCCATAGCCCACGCCTCGCAACCATACAACATTGCTGGAACCACTATTCCTTCAAACATACCCATTTTTGCTTTCCGAGATAATGTTCTCGACTTCCACACATTCTTCAAGGCCCCCAGAATTTTCACCCCCTCCCCCACCCTATGATCCACTTACGCTTCCATGGTTCCATCCGCTGCCAGATCCACTCCCAGATATCTAAAACACTTCACTTCCTCCAGTTTTTCTCCATTCAAACTCACCTCCCAAATGACTTGACCCTCAACCCTACTGTACCTAATAACCTTGCTCTTATTCACATTTACTCTTAACTTTCTTCTTCCACACACTTTACCAAACTCAGTCACCAGCTTCTGCAGTTTCTCACATGAATCAGCCACCAGCGCTGTATCATCAGCAAACAACAACTGACTCACTTCCCAAGCTCTCTCATCCCCAACAGACTTCATACTTGCCCCTCTTTCCAAAACTCTTGCATTTACCTCCCTAACAACCCCATCCATAAACAAATTAAACAACCATGGAGACATCACACACCCCTGCCGCTATGAACAAAATTAGTCATCACTGTCCTTTCAGTAAAAGATGTGTTGTAGAAGATGGAAATGAGAAAAAATGAAATGTAATTACAGAATGAGCATGTGAAAAGGGTTTTCTGCAAAATAATGAATAGTTTATCATCTAAATTCTGAAAAAGAAACATTAATAAAAAGAGGGGAGCAGCAAAATGGAGTGGAAAAAGGGCAGGGAGAAACAAGCATAATCAAGTAATGAGTCACCAGTGCCATATCATCCGTGAACAACACCTATCTCACTTCCCAGGCCCTCTCATCCCCAACAGACTGCATACTCACCCCTCTCTCCAAACCTCTTGCATTCACCTCCTTAACCACCCCATTAATAAACAAATTAAACAATCATAGAGACATCATACACCCCTGCCATAGACTGACCTTCCCTGGGAACCAGTCACTCTCCTCTCTTACATCCTTGATAAAACCTTTTCACTGCTTCTAGCAGCTCACCTCACCCACCGTATACTCTTAAGAAATATGGTTTGGATATATGGAAAGAATGGGTGAGAAAAGGTTGAAAAAGAGGATATATGTGTCAGAGGTGGAGGGAACATGAAGTGGGAGACCAAATTGGAGGTGGAAGGATGGACTGAAGATTTTGAGTGATTGGGGCCTGAACATATAGGAGGATGAGGGGCGTGTAAAGAATAGAGTGAATTAAATGATGTGGTACACCAGGGTCAATGTGCTGTTAATGGACAGAATCAGGGCATGTGAAACCCCTGGGGTAAACCATGGAAGGGCCTGTGGGGCCTGGATGTGGATAGGGAGCTGTGGTTTCGGTGTATTACACATGAAAGCTAGAGACTGAGTGAGAATGAATGTGATCTTTTTTATCTGTTTTCCTGGCGCTACCTCACTGAAGCGGGGGGAAGCAATGATGTTTCCCGTGGGGCAGCGTGGCGCCACAAATGAACTGAAGGCAAGCAAGTATGAATATGTACATGTGTATATTTGCATACGTCTATGTGTATGTATATGTGTATATGTTAATAAGTATATGTATGTGTATGTACATGTATGGGCATTTATGTTTATATATGTGTATCCTACACGTACACATGCCTTACATCCTCGATAAAAACTTTTCACTACTTCTAACAACTTGCCTCCCACACCATATATTCTTAATACCTTCCACAGAGCGTCTCTATCAACTCTATCATATGCCTTCTCCAGATCCATAAATGCTACATACAAATCCATTTGCTTTTCTAAGTATTTCTCACATACATTCTTCAAAGCAAACACCTGATCCACACATCCTCTACCACTTCTGAAACCACACTGCTCTTCCCCAATCTGATGCTCTGTACATGCCTTCACCCTCTCAATCAATACCCTCCCATATAATTTACCAGGAATACTCAACAAACTTATACCTCTGTAATTTGAGCACTCACTCTTATCCCCTTTGCCTTTGTACAATGGCACTATGCACGCATTCCGCCAATCCTCAGGCACCTCACAGTGAGTCATACATACATTAAATAACCTTACCAACCAGTCAACAATACAGTCATCCCCTTTTCTAATAAATTCCACTGCAATACCATCCAAACCTGCTGCCTTGCCGGCTTTCATCTTCCGCAAAGCTTTTACTACCTCTTCTCTGTTTGCCAAATCATTTTCCCTAACCCTCTCACTTTGCACACCACCTCGACCAAAACACCCTATATCTGCCACTCTATCATCAAACACATTCAACAAACCTTCAAAATACTCACTCCATCTCCTTCTCACATCACCACTACTTGTTATCACCTCCCCATTTGCGCCCTTCACTGAAGTTCCCATTTGCTCCCTTGTCTTACGCACTTTATTTACCTCCTTCCAGAACATCTTTTTATTCTCCCTAAAATTTAATGATACTCTCTCACCCCAACTCTCATTTGCCCTTTTTTTCACCTCTCGCACCTTTCTCTTGACCTCCTGTCTCTTTCTTTTATACGTCTCCCACTCAACTGCATTTTTTCCCTGCAAAAATCGTCCAAATGCCTCTCTCTTCTCTTTCACTAATACTCTTACTTCTTCATCCCACCACTCACTACCCTTTCTAATCAACCCACCTCCCACTCTTCTCATGCCACAAGCATCTTTTGCGCAATCCATCACTGATTCCCTAAATACATCCCATTCCTCCCCCACTCCCCTTACTTCCATTGTTCTCACCTTTTTCCATTCTGTACGTGTAGGAAGAGAGGAAAGTGATTGGTTCTCAGTGAATGTAGGTTTGCGGCAGGGGTGTGTGATGTCTCCATGGTTGTTTAATTTGTTTATGGATGGGGTTGTTAGGGAGGTGAATGCAAGAGTTTTGGAAAGAGGGGCAAGTATGAAGTCTGTTGGGGATGAGAGAGCTTGGGAAGTGAGTCAGTTGTTGTTCGCTGATGATACAGCGCTGGTGGCTGATTCATGTGAGAAACTGCAGAAGCTGGTGACTGAGTTTGGTAAAGTGTGTGAAAGAAGAAAGTTAGGAGTAAATGTGAATAAGAGCAAGGTTATTAGGTACAGTAGGGTTGAGGGTCAAGTCAATTGGGAGGTGAGTTTGAATGGAGAAAAACTGGAGGAAGTGAAGTGTTTTAGATATCTGGGAGTGGATCTGGCAGCGGATGGAACCATGGAAGCGGAAGTGGATCATAGGGTGGGGGAGGGGGCGAAAATTCTGGGAGCCTTGAAGAATGTGTGGAAGTCGAGAACATTATCTCGGAAAGCAAAAATGGGTATGTTTGAAGGAATAGTGGTTCCAACAATGTTGTATGGTTGCGAGGCATGGGCTATGGATGGAGTTGTGCGCAGGAGGATGGATGTGCTGGAAATGAGATGTTTGAGGACAATGTGTGGTGTGAGGTGGTTTGATCGAGTAAGTAACGTAAGGGTAAGAGAGATGTGTGGAAATAAAAAGAGCGTGGTTGAGAGAGCAGAAGAGGGTGTTTTGAAATGGTTTGGGCACATGGAGAGAATGAGTGAGGAAAGATTGACCAAGAGGATATATGTGTCGGAGGTGGAGGGAACGAGGAGAAGAGGGAGACCAAATTGGAGGTGGAAAGATGGAGTGAATAAGATTTTGTGTGATCGGGGCCTGAACATGCAGGAGGGTGAAAGGAGGGCAAGGAATAGAGTGAATTGGAGCGATGTGGTATACTGGGGTTGACGTGCTGTCAGTGGATTGAATCGGGGCATGTGAAGCGTCTGGAGTAAACCATGGAAAGTTGTGTAGGTATGTATATTTGCGTGTGTGGACGTATGTATGTACATGTGTATGGGGGTGGGTTGGGCCATTTCTTTCGTCTGTTTCCTTGTGCTACCTCGCAAACGCGGGAGACAGCGACAAAGCAAAAAAAAAAAATATGTGTATATGAGTGGATGGGTCGTTATTTGTCTGTGTCCTGGCACTACCACACTGACACGAGAAATGGTGATCAAGTATAATAAAATAAAAAATATACCATTATACTTGATCACCGTTTCCTGTGTCAACAAGGTAGTGCCAGGAAACAGACCATTCTAGATACTTGATGTGGATATGGCATAGGAGCTCAAGTGAGCCATACATTGGGTGACAGTGTGTGTGTGTAAAGGTCTAGGGCACACTGAGGAAAGTGTGAAAAGAGAGGTCACTGTCTTTATGGTATAGTGGTCCTCTCAGTACTGTATGATTTTGAGGCATTGGCCCAAGACAAAAATGTAACAAAATGGGGTGCATATGTCAGAATGAGAACTTTGAGGATAATATGTGGTGTGCAGAGGATTGATTGACTTAGAAATGATAGGGTAAGAAAGAAGTGGGGTAGTAAGAGGAATATGGATGAGAGAGATGGCGAGAATGTGCTGAAATAATTTGGAAATCAGGAGAGTATAAACAAAAAAAGGTAGACAAAGAGGGTATGAATGTCAAAAATGGAGGAAACAAGGAAAAGGAAACCATGGAGAGGTTGAAAGGATGGAGTGAAAGATGCTCTAAAGGTTCAGGGCCTGAACATGCAGGAGGGTGTGAGGAGTGTAAGGGACATAGAAAAGTGGGGTGAGGTGGTATACAGAGGCAAAAGTTCAGTGAATGGGCCAAACTACGGTACATGAAGCAGTTGCAGGAAAACCATGGATAGGGGAATCTGGTTTTGGTATGTCATAAATGACCACTAGACAGTGGATGTGACCAACTGAAGTCTTTTGTTTGTCTATTCTTGGCATTAACTTACTAATGAGGGAAATGGTGAACGTGCATGAAAAAAAGTTAACCTACAAAGAATAAACCTACCTTAAATTAAAAAATCTTAAAATATGCAAAATTTGGTGATAATGGCCCTAAAATAATTCTTCAGAACAATTAAAAATTATTGTTTTTCAGTTACTGTACTGTTTTTAGCTACACAGCAACTTGTATGGCAAAGATAAAACATTCAAAGACTTAAAAAATATTCACATAAAGAGGCTTGAAGAAGGTGATGAGGGGTGGTGTAAATTATGGGCTTCATAATGTTTTGCAAGACCAAGTGTCAATCTAAAGGGAATTTCGGGGATAGATCTCTGGTAATATAAGTATTTTTGTTATGGTCCATTGTTTACAGTGCTGAGTGTTTGTGAGGGGGAAATTTGTTTTCTCTTGTAGTCTGTCAGGTAACACGCTAAAAGTGTCAATCTTTAGGTGACTCTGGCATGATTAAAAGAATGCTGTGCACTATTAATGAACCATTTTTAGCCACACTAACTGTAGCATGGCAAAAGTAAGTCCTTTGAGAAAATTAAAATAAAATTTACATTAAGTGGCTTGGAGAAGGTGGTCTGTCTGACATGACTGACAGTCTTCATTATATTTTGCAGGGAGACTAAGTGTCAGTATCTTGGGGGCTTTCGGGGACAAGTTTCTCGTAAAAAAAAAATGTTATGTTCCAGAAGTATATTTACTGATCATTTTGTGCTAATGACACTGTCCAGGTTTACAGCATTTTCAACATTACAACTACAGTGTTAAATTGACTGGGGAAAATAATATTAAGTGCCAGTGATCAAAGAGATACAAAGAAATACTATAAATCAATCCAAAAAGTGAAAATCAAATGGCAATAGTGGGAAAAATAGTGACATTAGAGGCAAAATAAATGCTTGCACAACTTTAAGTGCTATCAAAGTTATATCAAGACATATAGCAATCCTCCCCTCTTGTTTTTTTTAATATTCCAAAAGAAGGAACAGAGAAGGGGGCCAGGTGAGGATATTCCCTCAAAGGCCCAGTCCACTGTTCTTAACACTACCTCACTAATGCGGGAAATGGCGAATAGTTTGAAAGAAAAGAGAAAGTAATGAAGGAAAATTAATACCATGTATACATGTCTGTATATGTATCCTGAAGAGAGAATATAGCATTAATGCCATAAAATAGATGGTGATGACTGCTGCATAGTTCTCGTTATTATAGTCACGAAAGTGATTCAAAGGGTAATAAACAAGTGATAAGGATAAAAAAGCATTATATCAGAAGGAACTTAACTTTCTAAACACAGTGAATGGGCACTAGTTACTACAAATACACTAAATGAGAGAATAAATGCATAACATCGAATGAAAAAACAATGAGGCCACAATCCTTGATAATCTCAATAAGAAATAAAGTGTGAATGAAGAACAAGTGATAAACATAGAAATGTTAAGGGTTAGATTTGATAAAAATAGATTCACCCAACATGAGACAATAAGTGTAACACAGGGTAGGTTTCAGACTAGCTCCTGGATACTAATTTTATTTTCTTGAAGGCTTACAAAATATAATCCTGTTAAATTCTTTACTCTTATTTCATGAAGATAAAGCAAGACAAAAAGAAGGTTTTTGAATTATAATAAAGATAATGTTTACATATTTCACTCATACCTATCATTATTTTCATCTACCTTTTTTCTTTTCTGTTCTTTATTCCACTTTACATCACTCTTCTCCCGCAGTTCCTTTGTCAACTTTGTCTTTTAGAGAGAGAAAAAATCATGTTGCATATGCAAGAAATTTAAACAAGGATAATATTACATAAATTAAAATTTTTGGAGATGTGACCGCTTGCTTCAGAAATACTACTTACCTGGTGATCATAATGGGCAGCCACATGAAGTGGAGTAACACCATTCTTTCCTTGGGCATCAACAGGAGCATCCTTCTGAAGCAAGAGCCGAGCAACCTTCATGTTACCATACTTTGCAGCAAGATGAAGAGGTGTAAACCCTTTCTTTGTGGTTGAGGTAAGGGAAGCTCCATGTTCCAAAAGTACACTAGCTACTTCTTCCTGGCCTTCCTTGGCAGCAATGTGCAATGCTGTATAGTGATCCTTGGTGGTAGCATCAACTGCAGCTCCATGCTGGAGCAACAGTACTACAATGTCACTGTTGCCCAGACGGGAAGCAATGTGCAAGGCAGTTTGCTGTTCCTGGCAATACGTAAGTAAGCTTTAGCATGGAAGTGTTTTAACAGATTAAAATAAAAAAAAATTTATAAGGTGGAAAAGAAAATACCTATACTGCATTGATAAAGCAATACTGTGGTTCACAGCTCTTTCCATGCATGACACAGGTTTTAAAGCTTTCACTGTTCCATGTGGAACCAGTCTTTTGTCATTTTAAACAAAGTACTTTTTATATGAGCTATGGTAATCATAACTTGCCAAGTGTGATGATACATTTACCAACATAAAAGAAAACAATTTCAGTTATAATTAGCAAGCCATAATGACAACATCTAATGTCCATCATTCATGTTTTACAATTCATGTAAATGTTATGTTATGAAGTAAAAAGTTGTGGTATGTCAACAGATTATCAAAAGTATTGGAAAGAGTATCATAAACTTAATGAGAGCATAAAAAAGAGGAAGGCCTTGAAACAAAGCACTGAATATCAGGAGCTTTACTGTGTAATGTCTCAACTTGCATCTTCCCCCAACAACTGAGACCAACAATTAAGTAACTTAGTTCTATGATGGACAACAACTCGGCTACAACTATGTTTGAAGATGTAACCACACTTATGGAGTTTTGTATTTCACCATTCAATTAATATTTTTGCCCATCAAAGGCCCTTCTCTATTAGTACCAACTGAGAAGGTTCAATGATAGGCCAACTTGTACTGAAATAATAAAAGAAGAAATTTCCTAGAAGTGTGGTTTTATCTCAAGATGAAAGTAACTTTATTTCAGCATTTTTCTCTTACTGTTAAAGCAGGGGTAACTGAACGCCCTGATAAAGGCAACTGGGATTTCATCCCCAAACTCCCCTCTTCTGACTTCCCTCCCTCACTCTGCTCCCTCCTTGCTGGCCCATCTGTCTCCTTGGTTGTTAATGTATCATCCTCTCCCCTTTTCTCCATCAACAGTGGAGTCCCTCAAGGTTCTGTCCTTTCTCCAACACTTTTTCTCTTTTTTATCACTGACTTCTCTCTGTCTACAAATAACCAAATGCACTTACTTTGAGGAATGTAAGTCAGAACTATTTAGAAAAAGATGGATTTGTATGTGGCATTTATGGATCTGGAGAAGGCATATGACAGGGCTGATGGAGATGCTTTGTGGAAGGTCTTAAGAATATATGGTGTGGGAGGTAAGCTGCTAGAAGCAGTAAGAAGTTTTTATCAAGGATGTAAGGCATGTGTACAAGCAGAAAGACAGGAGAGTGACTGGTTCCCAGCGAAGGTCGGTCTGTGGCAGGGGTGTGTGATGTCACTATGGTCTAATTTGTTTATGGATTGGGTGGTTTGGGAGGTAAGTGCAAGAGTTTTGGAGAAAGGGGTGAGTATGCAGTCTGCCAGGGATGAGAGGGCCTGGGAAGTGAGTCAATTGTTGTTTGCCAATGATATAGGACTTTTCAAGGGCTCCTGTTGCCAAAGGCAATTGTAAGAAAACATAGACTCTTTTGTGTGAAAAGTTCTTTGATAAGACTTTACTCCACATAGGCAGTTTGATCAAGCAGGTAATAAAAGGGTAAAAGAGAGGAGTGGTAATGAGAACAGTGTGGCTGAGAAAGCTGAAGTGGACGTGCTGAAATGGTTTTGACTGACATATGGAGAGAATGAGTGAGGAGAGGTTGATCAAAAGAATATATGTTTCAGAAGTTGGAGGGATAAGGAGAATGGGGAGTACCAAACTGGACAATGAAAGATACAGCAAAAAAAGACTGTGAGTGTCTGGGACCTGAACATGCCCAAGGGTGAAAGCTTGCACCGCCGAGCCAAAGTCAGCAAATATGAGCAAATGAGGCCGTTTCTTTGTATGTTCCTAGCACTAACCCATTACCATTGGAAATGGTAAACAATTGTGAAAAAGTAATACATATTTTGTTCCATATTTCTTCGACATTTTCCAAGTTAGCAAGTGCAGGGCAACTGAGTACTAAGTGCTCAAAGTTCTCTTCACATAAGTTGCATGGTGAGCATGAAGGGTCTTGGAAGATGAGAAAAACAGTGTTTGTAGAGTTGTACAGAAAGGTGATGTCTAAAGCATAAGTGGGAGAGTCTGACTTGTGTTTGTCAGGGGGGTGTGGTCTCTGATGGGTGTATGTACAGATAGTCATAAAGATAGTCAGAGTTAAACAATGAGTCGGGAGGTCAGAGAACAGAGTTTAACTATGAGTTGGGAGTTCAGATGTTCAGAGCTTGCCAAATTATTTAAGTGTGTCAATGTTTTGTTAGTGTCCTATTGTTTAGGAGGTAGGGAAGATCTGTAAGTAGAGGTTACTGTAGTATAAGGCAGGGAAAGTTTTATATCTCTAGTTGGGGGATGGTGTTTGGTTACAGAGTGGTCAGGGTGGGTTGGGTCTAAAGCTGTTGCAAAAAAAACGAGTCCCAAGCATGTCAAAGATGGAGTGTTTTGTGTTTTGCTTCACAGGGAAGATGATAGGTGTTTGTACTTGCAAGTCAGCCTGTGATTTTTGTTAGTGTATTCTCTGTGAGTTGCAGCTTTGTTATATTTGCTTGTAAGAGGGTAGAAGACCAAGCAGGTGAGGCATAGTTTAAAGTAAAGCAACTGAATTGTCTGTAAAGGATACTGAGAGATGTTGAAAAATAAAAATTTTATCAGAGTCTCCCTGTTTGTGGTCACATTGAAAGTGAAACATAACATTTAGCAGAGTAGTACCAATGGAGTTCAATCTCACTAAAAAGCTTCTCATTTCAAGGGAGATCATCCTTTTCCTGTTGCTGACCACAGCACAGCTTTGAAGTTGCAGAAGCCCCTTGGAAGGGGGTCTTTGGATTATATTATAATAGATATGAAAATCCACATTAAAATTTCTTGTCTATGAAGCCAATGAGGCTGCTATGATGCAGAAACACTTACCCTTGCTCTAGCATCCACATGTGCACCATTCCTCAAGAGGATACGAATGATGTCTGTTTGGTTTGCTCTAGCAGCAAGATGGAGTGGTGTTTCTCCTCGCACAGTTGGCACATCAGCAGAGGCTCCATGTTGGATTAGGTAGATCACAATATTCATGCAGCCCATAAACGATGCCACATGAAGAGGTGTCAGGCCAGACTGCAACACAATAAAAATGATAATTAAGATTTATTTTCCAACTAAAACTTACTTAATCAAACCAGAATAAAACTACTGTTCAGTGGCACTTTAAACTTACACAATTATGATATGTAACTCTCCCATATAATCATGACCACTAAAACAATCAGTGTATCTACATCAAGTATGCTATTTCTCATGTAATCATCCTAGTTCACATGCTCAATCTGTTACAAGTACAATTCCCACCACAACTAAAAACTAAATCATACTTAATCCTCTCTCATCTAAGAAAACTTTTTACTCAAGTATTTCTGAGCAGCAAATAAACAAAGACAAAACAAAAATAATCTCAAACTGAGATTAAATGTGATAAAGGTGTTAAGCAGTAGTAAGCTAACATTACAAATCAACAATATGCAACTCAATGAATGAGTCAACAGCTGAGAGTTGTAATTTAGTTTGTAAAATTAGAAAAGCAAATAAAACAGGAAAAAAATCAACAAGACATGTAGGATATGAACAAAACAAATCAACTTCTGATGTGAAGAGAGAAAAGTTTCAGAGTTTTACTGTGATCAAGCTGAAGTACTGGCCACTATTTTTCACATCTGTTCACTCCTTCCTGCACAGTGAAGTAAGGCCAAGAACAGACGAAGAATGGCCCCATTTGTTCACATCCACTCTGTAGCTATCAGGTACAATCCATCATATGCAGAGCTCCTTATCTAAAACCAAGCCCCATAGAGCTTTCTATGGTTTTCTCTGACAGCTTTATATGTCCCACTGCATCCCAATAACAGCACATTGCCCTGTATGCTACACTACTACAATTCACTCTGTCCTGTGCATTCCTCACACCCTCCTGTGTGCTCAGGCCCCAATAACTCTTGAGAATTTCCACTCAATCCTTCTCTCTCCTCCTCGGTCTTCCCCTTCTTCCTGTACTCTCCACTTTTAAAATGCAGTGTACAACCTCTTAGCATGTTCCACCTAACACATCCTCTGCATAAATCCAAATCACTATAGCACATGCTCTTTCACTCTCTCTGCCAAACTCTTCTTACTACTTTATCTCATTCCTTACTAGACCAATCATCCTCACACCATAGCTCATTTCCATTGCATGCATCCACTTTCATACTTTTTCATCTTTATTGAATACCTCTTTCTCTGTCACCAGCAACTTTACTTCATCACCCACCACTGACTACTCTTTCTCACCTACCCATTTCCCTCCTTCTACATGCCACAAACTTCTCTCAAACACACCAACACTACTTCCTTAAATACCTTCCATTCCTCACCAACTCCCCTAGCTTCATTTAACCTTACTTTTTGCCATTCTACACTAAATCTTTCCTGGCATTTCTGAACATAGTACGTCTTTTTTTCCAAGCTCACTTACTTTTAACATTCTCTTCTCACCCATATCATTTCCTTTTTCTGAAAACCTCTACACACTTTCACCCTTGCCTCCAACATTTGCCCCTCTCAGCACATTCACATCCAAGAATCTCTCTTTTACACAGCTATCAACTTGTAAGTAATCCAATCATGCCCATGAACTCTCTCACCTACTCACCTATGTATACTTGTGTATGTCTCTCTTTTTAAATCCAGTATTCCCAATCACCAGTCCTTTTTCAGCACAAAAATCCTCAAGCTGTTCACCATTTCCATTAACCTTGCTGAATACATTATGCCCCTTAACAGTGATATTACTCACTTCTGCATCTTAATCATCCATTACTGGAGTTCACTAGTAATGAAGACTCTATTGCCATGGCCATCCCTTTGAGATAGTTCCAGAAAGGAACAGGTATCAGAGATATAGACATAATATAAAAGATTACCTGTCACTAATACTCGGTTGCCTGCATCAAAACTACTGACACACTCACTCAGCTGCTCCCAAAACACATGCCTCATGTCTCATAATCCACTTTTATTTTTTACCCACATCAGTATGAAACTCACTTCCATACACTCTTTCACATGTTCCCACAGTTTTACTTCAGTAGTAGTGCTTCCCCTTCCTTGGTTCTCACCCTCACTCTAAACCCCAGACTTTACCCCTAATACATTCCTAAACCATTCTTGGCCCTTACTCTTGAACTTTGGTTCACTCAAGAGTTAGAATATCCAGGTTCCTATCCTCACACATGCTGCCTATCTCTCCATTCTTCTCATCTTTGCTACATCCAAACACATTCAGACACCATATACTAAGCCGTCAAGAAGGATGAGCAATCCTTGGACGGCTCCTCCTTCTGTTCCATCTTTTTGAAACTGATATGCAAGAAGACGACAGTTTCCAGCCCACTTCCCAACCCCCAATTAGTTGCCTTATATGACACATTGGGAATACATGGATATAATCATTTCTCCCCCATCCCCAGGGATTGTGGTTACATGTCTCACATGTGTAACTAAACCATAAAAGTATACAAAATAAATTCAAAAGACAGAAAGTTAAGGGCCAAATCCACCTATTAGCGACTCACAACAGTACATGTCTGGCTACATGAGCAAATGTGGCACTTGTTGTAGGTATGTTCCCAAATGATGCAGTGGAAGGAAGATCGACTGGGGTAAATTCAAACTTCACAATTAAATAGTATTAATATTCATGTTGCATGTACTATGTCTGAAAGTTGCAGTGGTAAAGTTTTCTTGTTGACAATACTTAAAATGACTGCCTTTTCTCTTATAAAAAATTATAAAGACAAATTAAGGGTTAACCACAGACAAAATAATATCAGGAGACTCAAACATCATGTTGCATAATCAATCAGGTAGAGCACCAGACGTCTGTATGTCAAAATCCATTTAGGGCAATCATCCACATGCCTGAAACCCTTGGCAAACACAAGCTGTGCTGTCTGTAACCCCAGCTCTGCTGATCAAACAGCATTCTTTCATAAATCCCGAGTACAACAAAAGTTCGAGCCTTATCTTCCATAAGGTGAAGTAAATCTGCATGGGAGTACCAAATGACTCAAAGTCATGTGCATTTTCATCAGGAACAATCCAAGATTTTCCTGCATTTTAGATGGAACGCACTTTCTAAAAAAGCATCACTGACTTTTCAAATCAACCTGACACATTCCTCTTTTTAGTATTTTAGAGCCAATTTATTGTTAGATATACCAGCATTACACTTAATAAGGGGCTTAAAATATGGTAATACAAATCTGTGGCATTTTTGGCTCAGTAAAGCATTTGCTTGTGAATGGAAAATATCACACTTTTCAAAACAAAAATTAGTAGTTCTTCATGTCTCAAGGAATTTTTCCCCCTACATCATACTGTTCATAAGTTCAAAATATGTTTTAATATTTGCAACATGGATACTGACATATCAATGATGCAGGACTTGATGTTGTGAGTAATGGGGTGACAATACTTCAATATATAGGAGAGAAGGGCTCAACATTATATTAATGTTGGCTGAAACATTTTTAATGTCAAGTTTCCTATTCTTCACATAATTCATAACTTACCTCCGTAGTAGCCTCAATGCTAGCGCCATGTTTAAGGAGCAACTCCACTACCTTGATACGGTTCTTCTTGCAAGCAATGTGGAGAGGGGTGAAGCCATTAAGGGCACGTGCATTAGGATCTGCTTTACGATCCAACAACAACTTAGCTACTCGTACATGCCCACAGTGAGCTGAAATAGATTTTAAGTAAAATATCAGATGCAAAACAATATCAGTATTAATCACCTTCTCCAACTGTACAACATAAAACACTAACCAAACCATTTAACTAATATCACAAAATACATGACAACATAATTCCCTCACTCTATATTCCATCCTCAATTTCCATCTTAATCTTCCTCACCAAATTGGAAATACCTAATTACACTTACTGAATATTGCTCATTCCTCCAATCTCTTTATGAACAAGCCAACTGAAAAATCTTCTTTTCCTTCATAACTGCAATGGAACCACTATAATGATCTTACACACTTCTGCACATAAACCAAAACTCTGTGAACTTAATAACACACCCATCTCTTCATCTATTCATTTTCTTCATTTACAGTTACAGTACACAGAACAAGTGGATAAAGCCTTTGTTAACCAAAATACATCAAGTGATGTCCAATGCACAAAAGTGGATGTGGTCATCCAAATAAGTGATTTGACATTCCACATTGCATACTCAGATGATTCCTCTGGTTTTAAGCATGTCTCATACAACTCACCTTCTGACACATGTATATGTTACAATGATTTCTGAGGTGTACGAAGACCAACCCATTATGAGGCTCCTCTTCTCAGTCAGAATGTTGAAAGTGAAAAACTGCAGGCTTTTGTAACTGCCACATCTTGACTGGACTTTGTACATACTTGTCTAAGCCTTTTACATATATCTCCACATAACAGTCCATAACATTTTTAGTGGATGCACGAAATGTTTCAAACATTTCTGGGCCCTAGACACACAGTGTTTTCTCTTACTGAATCTACTTAACCCTCCAACCTCACAGGTAATGCTTTACTGAGTCATCAATGCCTGTCATGCCAATTGGGAGCAATTTCATTGAGAATAATTTCAGGGTAAATTGTGAGCTTTGCATGATTTCCAACACTGCAATTTCACATCCCAGAGAGACGACACAGCAGTATTTAGTTCTGTAAAGCACCTGTACCTTGAAGAGTATCATCATTGGTTTTACCTCTCTTGTCTTGAAGTCTTTAAACCTCCGCATTCCATCTTTACAGAACATGCAACTGCTACTCTGCTATGTTTGAAGGTGGCAGGATCATCAGACATTATTACTCCAGAGTCATTTACATTGCTTTTCCTAGATATGCTGGTCTTCATGTCCATTTGGAATTCTTTACTGCTTTTTACTTCTTCACCATCTTCACATCCATATTATTTCCTCTTTACCAATAGCCCATACAAATCATCCTTGCCTCCAACAGGTAATGATCTGACATCCCACCAGAAGCCCCTCCCAACACGCTCATATCTAAGTCTTTGTATTTTGCATGTCTATCATATATCATATAATCCTATAATGCCCACTTACCATCTTACCTACTCCTCTTATATATCCCTCTTTTTAAACCAGGTATTCCCATTTACCAGTCTTTGTTCCACAAACAACTCCAAAAGCTTCTCACCACTTCCGTCACATCAATGAATACCCCAGACCCCCTAACTATATAAACTCAACTGCCACATTACCTACTTTCACATTCAAGTCACCCGACAATACTATCCAGTCTTTCTCATTAAAGCTGCTGGCAAACTCACTCAGCTCCTCTCTAAACACTTCATCATCCTTCCTGTGGCCAAGTGCATATGAACAAATAATCACTCACCTCTTGTAACCCACTTTCAATTGTACCTACATAAGTCTGGGACATAAGTCTGAGGCTCACTTTCTTACACAATTTCACATATTCCCACAGCTTTTCCTTTAGCAGAAACGCTACCTTTTCCTTAGCTCTTGCCTTCACACTACCCCCTGACTTTATCCCTAAGACATTCCCAAACCTCTTACCTTATCTGGCACTGCCTTGGTTAAGCAGAAGCTGGATAATAAAGCTTTCCTTTTAACTGCTTGTTTTAAAATCTTTTGAGTCTAACCTTGCGTTCTAACATATTCAATACATATAACTTACAATTTTAATGGGAAAAAATTGTGCATCAGAACTACTGTGTGCTCTCATACTCTTATAACTGTAGAATGAACTGTAAAAACTTTTTGATTTCTACTAAAGAGACTTTAGATATTTACCAGCAACATGAAGAGCAGTCAGGTAATCAACTGTAACATCATCAACAGGGGCCTTATGGTAAAGAAGGATGCGAGCAGCATCAACATGGTCACCCTGTGAAGCCATATGAAGAGGAGCCAGCCCATTCTGTAAAGAAAAGAAAAAAAAAAAAATTTATAAGTATAAATTTTTTTTAGTGTAGACATTTTCTATCTTCAATACAGAAAAAGGGAAACGAACACTTCTATCCAAATATTTGTGCCTTCATGTATAAAAATTCACTTGAATTAACACTTTTTGAAATATATATATATAGGGGAGAAATACATTCAATGTATTCCCTGCATGTCGCAGAATGCGAGTGAAAGGGGAGGGAGCAGGGGGCTCGAAATACTCCCCTCCCATTTTCTAATTTTCCAAAAGAAGGGACAGAGAAGGGGGCCAAGTGAGGACATTCCCTCTTAGGGTCAGTCCTCTGTTCTTAATGCTACCTTGCTAACGCAGGAAATGGCAAATAAGTATGCTGTTTCCTATGGGGCAGGGTAGCACCACGAATGGATGAAGGTAAGCAAGTATGAATAAGTACATGTGTACATATGTACATGTTTATGTATGTATATGTGCGTGTATGGGCATTTATTTATTATTATTATTATTATTATCATCATTATCATCATTATATCACTATACTTGATTAGTTTCCAGCATCAGCGAGGTAGCACAAGGAAACAGACAAAGAATGACCCAACCACTCATAGACACATATATATGCATAAACACCCATACATGCACATATATTTATTTATTTATTTTGCTCTGTCGCTGTCTCCCGCGTTAGCGAGGTAGTGCAAGGAAACAGATGAAAGAATGAACCAGCCCACCCACATACACATGTATATACATACACGTCCACACACACGCATAAACCTATACATCTCAATGTATACATATATAAACACACACAGACATATACATATATACACATGTACATAATTCATACTGTCTGCCTTTATTCATTCCCATCGCCACCCCGCCACACATGAAATAACAACCCCCTCCCCCCCATGTGTGCGAGGTAGCGCTAGGAAAAGACAACAAAGGCCCCATTCGTTCACACTCAGTCTCTAGCTGTCATGTAATAATGCACCGAAACCACAGCTCCCTTTCCACACCCACACCCCACAGAACTTTCCATGGTTTACCCCAGACACTTCACATGCCCTGGTTCAATCCATTGACAGCACGTCGACCCCAGTAAACCGCATCGTTCCATTTCACTCTATTCCTTGCATGCCTTTCACCCTCCTGCATGTTCAGGCCCCGATCACTCAAAATCTTTTTCACTCCATCTCTCCACATATACATACATATACATTTCAACATATACATACACAGACATATGCATATATGTAGATGTGCATATTCATACTTGCTGTCTTCATCCACTCCCGTTGCCACCCTACCACACAGGAAATAGCATCCCTTCACTTTCAGCGACGTAGCAGTGGCATTTATGTATGGGATTGGGGAAAAAGACTTCTTCCCACATATTTCCTGCATGTCATAAAAGGCCACTAAAAGTGGGGGGGTGGAAATCCTCCCCTCCAGTTTTTAATTTTCCAAAAGAAGGAACAGAGAATGAGGCCAAGTGAGGATATTCCCTATAAGGCTCAGTCCTCTGTTCTCAACGCAAGGAAACAGATGAAAGAATGGCCCAACCCACCCACATACACATGTACATACATAAACATAAACACCCAGCCACGCACATATACATATCTATACAATTCAACATACACAGACATACACATACATACACATGTACATATTCATACATGCTGCCTTCATCCATTCACCCTGCCACACATGAAATGGAACCCCCTTCCCCCCGCGTGCATGCGAGGTAGCGCTAGGAAAAGACAACAGAGGCGACATTCGTTCACACTCAGTCTCTAGCTGTCATGTGTAATGTACTGAAATCACAGCTCCCTTTCCACATCCACGCCCCACAGAACTTTCCATGGTTTACCCCAGACATTTCACATGCCCTGGTTCAATCCACTGACAGCCATCGACCCCAGTACACCACATCGTTCCAATTCACTCTATTCCTTGCATGCCTTTCACCCTCCTGTATATTCAAAACTCCATCCTTCCACCTCCAATTTGGTCTCCCACTTCTCCTCATTCCCTCCACCTCTGACACATAAATCCTCTTTGTCAATCTTTCCTCTCATTCTCTCCATGTGACCAAACCATTTCAATACACCCTCTTCTGCACTCTCAACCACACTCTTTTTATTACCACACATCTCTCTTACCCTTTCATTACTTACTCGATCAAACCACTCTCCCTGACTCTCAACTTCACACACCAACTCGTCCAAAACACCCTACTTCTGCCACAAATCAAACTGATGCATCTAATCGATGCCCTATCAAGTAGCTAAACTAATCAACATTTACCCAATATTCATCAATGAAAATCACGGCTTTTCATAATAAAAGTCATCTGATTTCACCATGAAGGAAGTTTTCCTAATAGGTGTAGCTTGTATATAAGTGGCATCTTTTGTGATACTGCTAAGCTCCCATTTTTGGAATGATCCGCTAGAAATTCTACTGAAAACCTCCTTCCCTTTACCAATATCATTCTAACCTCAATATCAATATCAGAACATAAACGATGTTCAAATGCTCATTCAATCAATATACACTTTAAACTATGAACAAATTCACAAGTTCACCTATTTTCTCATAATTACATAAAGAATTTCCAGCATAAAATTAAGTTTTAATGCTTACCTTGGTTTTACTTGTAATTGGTGCACCCTTCTCTAGCAACATGTCAACCACTGTCTCATGACCAGACCTAGCAGCACAATGAAGTGGAGTAAGCCCATCCCGGGTCTTGGCTTCATAGTTAGCTCCTTTGTCTATCAACAATGACACCATGTTTCCTTTACCCCACTTTGAGGCCACATGTAGAGGTGTAATTTGGTGCTGTTGACAAACAGTAACACATTATGATTTTCTTTTCTACCAATAAATAGCGATAAAATTCCAAACACATTTACAACACAATACTATGAAAAGTATATGTGAACTGAAAACTAACGCAAATACCATACCAAAATATATATGTTAGTTATTTGTATAATAGTATACAGAGAAGGTTTTAATGCTTTATTCATATTCTAATGCATTCAACATTTTTGCTATCACTTTTGAAAAAATATGTTTTCACCCTAACACCCAATACACTGCTTTGCACTTTCTCACAAACCTTGGCAATGTAGTTGACATCAGCCCCACGTTGGATTAAGAGGTTAGCAATATTTTCATTACCATAGTGAGCAGCAATGTGTAGTGGTGTAAACCCAGACTTAGAGGTAACATCTGGGTTGTGATCAGTATGGAGGAGCAATGCTGCAGCTTTTGTATCATCTTTTTTAGCGGCAATGTGAAGAGCAGGGAGGCGCACCTTGCCTCTTGTGTCGTTTTCCAGCAAAACTGCCACAACTTTGTCGTGTCCCTGCTGCAAGGCAACTGCCAGCGGGGTGAAACCATCCTAGGAATAAGCATACTTTATTAACAAAAAATTAAGATACAGAAGCTATTTTCAAAGTAAACTGTATCATTAAGTCAAAATTATACCAAAAAGTCTATTAGCTACAAGGAGGCACTTAACGCTTTTAGTCCTAACTATGTACAGGACATGAGTGATCAGGAGAATCTTAACATATGTAGTGTGTGATATTAATTTTCCACTCATACTTAATGGAATTAATGGTTTTTTATGGACAAAAGGCCTGCAAAGATGACATGTCAACACAAAGTACTATATATAAGGCATAACTACCCTACGAAAACTACAGAGGAAGGACCCAGCATATGAATCTCCCATGAGCCTCCACCCAGCTACATAGTGTAAACAACCAAGAATCTATAGGGTTCAGATGACAACAACAGCCAACTATCACATGTGAACATATCTGAAGACCATGAGGAGTGATTAGGAATATATCATCAGAGAATGACATAATATCCTAGCCAAGCAAAGGACAATAAAAGTAAAGGATGACACAATGAGTCACTGGGTGACATACCAAGGTTTAACCCCTTAACTCCTCACTTCTTTTCTAACCCTGTGAAAATCAGTTTTAAAGGATGTTAAAAAAAACGTAATCATTACAATTCCAAAGATAATCACATAACAATAAAAAAAAAAATAACTTTAGAAGTATAGTTCATCCACAATATGATAATGTACAGAAGTTTTGTAAATGTTTCAGCAAAATGCATTAAAAAGTGCAAGAACTTGGTATGTAAGTCAAGCGGCTTCCCATTGCATTTTATCATTTATTTTACCATCACCAAAACATCAATCACCCATTATATTGTTTTTGTCTCAAAAAATCTCTTTTTGCTATGATCAATGTGGTTCCATTAATTTTTTCACTAAATTGTAAAAGTCATTAAAATTACCATCTGCACCCATTGTTAAGTTCAGGTAGGTGCTCCCACTTGTGTTAGAAACACCTTCTCCTGCCTCATCTTGGTCAAGTGTCTATAGTGGAAGAATCAGTGTCCATAAAAACACTTTCCACATGATCATCAAGCACAGTCTTAAGAAAATAAAATAGGCTTTCATGCATCAGGTTTCTCTTGCAGAGCAAATCCTATTACTTGCTTATGGTGGTTTTGGTGTACGTCTGGCATCATAGAGCAGTCTTAAAGGTCAGTTGATATGATCTTGCTGCTGTTGCTCCATGGTAATGAGTGTGGAAGGACGCAACATTACCTAACAGGCCTTGTGTATAGGTATGTCTTTCACTACTTCTGTTCTGGAAGATGCTTCTCAACCACAGTAACTAAACATGGGTCCCGAGAAATTATCCCTGAAAGTTCTGGATCTCTGATGTGGAATGTCAAACAACCCTACATATATACAGTAACAGCCTGATAATGCACTCATGGGACTGAACCCATGTTCCTTGGAATGAGGTGGCACTATGGTATCACTGTGCTATAATGCCCCTAAATATGATAACATGAAAACTTGGGTTGTTGTTAAAATACAAATCTCCAACAGCTTGTTACAGAGTATTCCTCTGTCAAAAAAATAAATCTTCACAACAGCTTCATACAAAATACTCCAAAATACTTTTACCACCTGCCTATAAACAAACATCATTATTCCTACCTCTGTAGCAAGACTCTGGTTGGCACTGTTGGCTAAGAGGAATCGCACAACAGAGTCATGATTCTCCTGTGCAGCCATGTAGAGAGGAGTGAAGCCATTCTGGGACTGTATGTTGACCAATGCCTGGTGCTGCACAAGAACCTTAACAATTTCCTCCTGACCAGCTGAAACATATCAAAATATGAATTACTTTGAGAAGTTCATGTGTAAGAGATTAGATCTAGGAAAATCAGTGAAGAAAAAAGAGGGAGAAAGGCAGGAGAGAAAAATATGTACTTATTCATGAATGATAACATACTAAACAGCTAGATGGCAAACACAGGCAGACACCAATCCACACCAACACTCATCTGCAAGAAATTCTGTGCGAACAATTTTGAAGGTTTTCTGAATGGAAATGACTAAATACAACTTCAAGGTCAGATTCCTTGAATTTTTTGCAAAACATAAAGACTATTGGAGGTAATCTATAACCTGGAAAAGATCATGCAAAATCTGGTTGAGGGAGTAGGTTGAAAAGGTAAAGGAAGATTATATTCAAGAACAAAAGGTAAAGAGCAAACTACATTAATGAAACAAGCAGATAACAGACATGTAATGATTAAAAGGAGGTGGGGAACAGAAAAAACAGCTTTATTTGGAATCATAGTCATTTTGTTCCTTTGCTCAGCCAGCCTTACCTGCTGAAGCATTCCATGTAAAGTCTTTGGGGGTCTTCACCCCCATAGCTCAGGCTGGGCCCAGGCTGATAGATTTTGTCATTGGTCAATCAAGCTGTTGGAAGCAGCAGCCCTCAGGCCCACCCAGGCCCAACAACTTGGCTGGTCTGATGCACTTTGGAGGTACTTGTCCAGTGCACTCTAAACTTCACAGGGCATCCCATCCTGTTTCTGATGATAGCTTGCAAGGTATTGAAGAGTCCACACCACCAGATGTTTAAAATGTTGTCACTTTTTGTTCATATCACACCTTTGGATTTCAGAGGCAATATTTTACAAAGCCTTCCATGCCTGTCGTGCCACTAAGGTATCACTTCTGAGTGTAAGTTGGAAACCATACCTTCTACAATCTTCCAGGGAGTGTAGCCTCAAAGATTTCAGTTGTTCCCAATAATTTGGTTCCTTACCACATTAATTTGGGCTGTGAAAGATCTATGAAGACCTAATCCCACAATTTTACCTGCATTCCAGGGTGATGCTAGACTGCAACAACATTGAATTTGTGAAAGAATTAGCACTTTGAATAACATCATCATTGGTGTTTCTTCTCTTGAAGGTCTACATAATCCAGCCTGCCATCCTTCTGCATGAGGTAACTGTTTTGTTGTGTTCACTGAAGATAGGGCATGAGGCATTATCACTCCAAGGTCTTTCATATTATTCAAGTGGTTTATGACAGTGTCTGATACTCTTATTGTTTTAGATTTCTTAAATTTTTCCCATACCAGAAGAGTTGAAAATGATCTCCAATAAAAACCATGTTCTTCTGGAAGCCCAGTTAAAGGCTTTGCTTATGCCTCTATGTCTTATTGATGAGATTTGCATATGTATTCTTTTATCATTTACAAAGGATATGTAACAGTGGTTCATATTTGCATTAATGTCAGATATGAGAATGACAAACAGGAGAGGTTCACATACAGTTCCTTGGGAGACTGAGCTTTAAACCAGGAAAACATTATATCATAAAAAGCCGGTCCTGTTTGTTTTGTCTGACTTGGCAGATGCACGATGACTAACTCACATATATGTTTACCAATAATTCAATTTCTTTGGCAAGGAAGAAACTGCTGGCTGATAAAGGGATTCATTTTGGGGAAATATATTTTTGTTCAGTAGGAAGGTTGTGCCAGCAGTATGAAGAGGAAAAAGCAAGTGTGAGTGGTAGTACCACTGAATATGAAGACTTGTCGTGAATTCAAAATTTGTTCTCTACATTTAAGAATTTTTTTATAATACTTAAAGGATTCAACAACTTGTTATTGAAAGTTTCTTTACTTTCATGCCAAGTACTACCTAGGAGAGGCATGGAATAAAACTTAAGACCATTCAGCTGTTCTTTTAACCTTCCATAGAAGTTTGTTGATTAGGGCCTGGAGGTCCCAAATCTGCTAGTGTATCCAAAAGCTGCTGTATTCAATAGGGTAACTGGTTCAGGAAGAAAGTCCTAAAAAGGTAGCACTGCTGTCAAGAATCTTATAAAAAGATGTGCTCATAGTATGAAATAAACAAAACCCAGTATCTAACTTAGGCTGATCTAGCTTGATCTGACTTCAAATGACCAAACACAGGCTACTTTAGCCTGATGTTAATCTATCCAATAGGATAAGTGTCCTAAACTAATCCTCCTTAGCCTGACCAAACTTAATCCAGCCAACCTAAATATGCCCAAAACTAATCTGTAGAAACTTGTCCTGGCTTTCTTTCCCTAAACTAACTACAATTACTTTTCCCCTCTCTTTCTCATTAAGAGCCTTCTCTTCTTCCTCTTTAACTTGTCTTGTCCCTACCCTTAACCTCTTCAACCAACACCATGCCACACATTGCCCCTAGCCTATGAAACCCCTTCTCCTCAACTCCAATACTCTTGATTTACCCTATCCTACCTCCAGAAGAAATAACCTAAAAACAGTGGGACATCTTATAAGATACTGAGGATATCAACCATACTAAAAAGAAAAGCTGGAACAATCTTGCAAGATTTCTACTCAAGAAAGAAAGGAGGACAGAAAATATACAGCATTTATAATCTTACCAAGGGAAGCAATGTGTAATGCGGTGTTGCCCTTCTTGGTGGCGGCATCAACATTGGCACCACGCTGCAGCAGCTCTCTTACAACATTTACATGGCCCTCCTTACTGGCCAGGTGCAGCGCATTCAATCCATTCTGGAAAGTATATAAAGCCTTGACTTTCTTTTTGACAATAATCTATCAATGTAATGGAATGAAAAGGTATAATGCAAAAGAAACTCTACTATATAATGGAATTATGAGGAATAATGCATAAGAAATCCTACTACAGAGGTCCCTTGCCAACCACTGGGGCTACATATCTGGAACACATTAAGTAATAATACAATGGCAGTATATTGGCACTGATACTGCACCTCCATAATCCTAAAAACCATCTAGCCAGCTACACCACACAAAAGACTATCTCAATCCTTGGCCAAGCAACACAGCCTGGTTATGACACTATTCCTGCCACTTCCTAGAAATCTGGTCTGTTGGGCTTTGCACAAGCAGCCCACAGCCACTTTACACTCACCCAATAAATGAACAAAAATTCTTTTGATGCCAACGGAAACCAGGGATACTCAAATCTTGATGCAGAAGGTGGTAAAATGGTATAACTGTGGTTGACAAACCAGTGATATGCAAGGGACCTCTGAATATAACAAGGATTCTTCAGTGGATAGTTTGAGGAGTATTCTTTTGAGGGGAGATTGAGAGACAGGGAATGGGACTCACCAAGATACAGTGCTGAGACCTAAAGTCCCCCTCATACCATATGTATTGGTGCATAATGTTGGAGGTGGATGTACTGAACATCATTCGTACATTTTTCAAATTTTCACTGGTTCCTTAAGGCTTAGGAATCTGAATTAACCTTGAATCTGGCAGCCCAATCCTCCTGAACACTAGTAACTAGTCTAAACGAACCATAATAGTAAAAAAACTCGAAGAAAAATCAGATCACAAGGAATGAGCAGAGGAAAATCTAGTGGCAAGTTCAATGGTCGCATTATGCCTTGTGAAGAGCAGGTTTAATATCTATTTGTTCTTACCAGGAAAATAAAGTTCATATAAAGTGAAGACTTAAAAGCTGATATTCTCTAAAACACACTCATACATTCTATACAGTGAATAAAGGAAACAGAAAGAGTAGGAAATAAAAGATTATGTGGAGAGGGCATAATCTGTGGAAACCTGTGTAGGCCAGGGACAAACATGCTGGTTTCATGAGAATATGGTGAAGTCTTCAGATGTCTTCTACCCACACAGCCTGGGCTGGGCCCAGCCTGTTGGGTTAGGTCACTGTTTGACCAAGCTGCTGTAACATGTTTACATTACACAACAACATAAAACCTACACGAGAAAATGTATGATTATTTCATTTTGAAATTAACAATGGGGAATAACCCATTTCTTAGAAGAAAAAATAATAAAAAAATCTCCTTTGAGCAATATCACTATCCCACCATATCTACCACAAGAGAAAGAAAAAAATATTCATGTTGCTTTACAGTAATTATTACACATAATAATTTTTGCAATGATGTGAATTTTCTCTTATGTACTTGAAACTGATCTAATGCTACTTTTTCTATTTTTCTTATATTTTCAGCAATAAGATAAATTCACTTTTCATATGCTAATAGTAACATTGGTATACTTCACACTAAATCAGATAACAATATAAAAATCCAGATGTTTACAAGTACACTTTTATTTACATTCTCTTAATGGTTCGTTAAATTCATAAAAAAGCGTCTGACCATTCAAAACAGGCCTTACTTTGAAAGTTATATCTCCTCCACTTCTAATATCATTCTCTACAAAATGTAGTGTTCTGAGAGAGAGGAGGTAGCAGCCATGTGACATAGTTCTCCCATGAATTTCCTTCTGAACAAGAGGGTTTGTTTCAATGATCATCTTGATCACCTTTACATACACATGGCATTAGTACAAATAATACAAGAAACACAACAAAACACATACACTTCACTAACACTTGTATTTTGCCATTTACCTATTTTGGTCAGAAGTAAATCCATTATTTTTTCCATTTATCTATTTATTCATTTTTTTTGGAGGGGGAGGTTTTGTTGGCTCTACAATTCTCCATATTTGAACATGCAGCTCTGATTCCCGATGCTGTGGTATCAAAATCCAATTAATCATAAATTTCATCACAAACCCAATTTCACAGCACTTCATTCATCCACCTGTGAAGGGCATTGCACTATCTCCTTAACCTTGCTACTGCCATCAGACTCATAATTCATTTCAAATCAAGAGCCATTATCTTTTCATATTAAGAATTTGTATATCCTCACCTTTGTCAAGATCAATTTCTAACCACATATACTGTAATATATTCCATTTAAGTACTCTCTCTTGGATCACTGAGATCTAATGAGTCTAGGTGAATTTCATGCCTAAACTGAATGCAGCTGACATCATATCTTCTACAAGGTAACCAAATGCTTGACAACATCAGCTAACTCTGCCTGGGGGCACTGATTCATGACGATAATGATGTTTGGCAACTCTCCATATCTCATACCCCATTCGTCCATTCAAAATTTAGTGCCCAAATACAGATTGTAACTATACACAGTCTATTTGGTCCCCAGCATACAAATCTACATCGCAGTATACATATATGAGCACGCTGTGGTATCAAAATCCAATAAATCAGGAACATAAATTTCATTATGAATCCAATTCCACAGCACATCACCTCATTCACCCACCTGAGAAGGGCATTGTACTGTCTCCTCAACCTTGCTACTGTAATCAGACTCATCATTCATTTCAAATCCAGAGCCATTATCTTTTCATATCATGAGTTTGTATACCCTCGTCTCTGTCAAGATCAATTTTTTTACCACATATACTATGATATATTCCATTTAAGTACTGTCTCTTGAACTATTGAGATCTAATGAGTCTTGGTGAATTTCATGCCTACATTGAATGCATGCTGACATTATAACTGCTACGAGGTAACGAAATGCTTGACAAAATCAGCTAACTCTGCCTGAGGGCACAGGCTCATGATGATAATGAAGTATGGCAACTTTCCATACCTAATTCCCGATTCATCCATTCAAAACTTAATGCCCAAATACAGAATGTAAATATACACATAGTCTGTTTAGTCCCCCACACACAAATCTACATCACAGCTGACAAAGAATCAAAGAAGTGAACTAAGTTACATGAAGAAAAATTACACCCATCCCTTGTTTTATGTGGGAATTTTTTTTTTCTTTCTTTTTGCTTTGTCGCTGTCTCCCGCGTTTGCGAGGTAGCGCAAGGAAACAGACGAAAGAGATGGCCCATCCCACCCCCATACACAATGTATATACATACATGTCCACACACGCAAATATACATACCTATACATCTCAATGTACACATATATACACACATAGACACATACATATATACCCATGCACACAATTCACACTGTCTGCCTCTATTCATTCCCATCACCACCTCGCCACACATGGAATACCATCCCCCTCCCCATGTGTGTGAGGTAGCACTAGGAAAAGACAACAAAGGCCCCATTCATTCACACTCAGTCTCTAGCTGTCATGCAATAATGCCCAAAACCACAGCTCCCTTTCCACATCCAGGCCTCACACAACTTTCCATGGTTTACCCCAGACGCTTCACATGCCCTGATTCAATCCACTGACAGCACGTCAACCCCGGTATACCACATCGATCCAATTCACTCTATTCCTTGCCCTCCTTTCACCCTCCTGCATGTTCAGGCCCCGATCACTCAAAATCTTTTTCACTCCATCTTTCCACCTCCAATTTGGTCTCCCTCTTCTCCTCGTTCCCTCCACCTCCAACACATATATCCTCTTGGTCAATCTTTCCTCACTCATTCTCTCCATGTGCCCAAACCATTTCAAAACCCTCTTCTGCTCTCTCAACCATGCTCTTTTTATTTCCACACATCTCTCTTACCCTTACATTACTTACTCGATCAAACCACCTCACACCACACATTGTCCTCAAACATCTCATTTCCAGCACACCCACCCTCCTGCGCACAACTCTATCCATAGCCCACGCCTCGCAACCATACAACATTGTTGGAACCACTATTCCTTCAAACATACCCATTTTTGCTTTCCGAGATAATGTTCTCAACTTCCACACATTCTTCAAGGCTCCCAGGATTTTTGCCCCCTCCCCCACCATATGATTCACTTCCGCTTCCATGGTTCCATCCGCTGCCAGATCCACTCCCAGATATCTAAAACACTTTACTTCCTCCAGTTTTTCTCCATTCAAACTTACCTCCCAATTGACTTGACCCTCAACCCTACTGTACCTAATAACCTTGCTCTTATTCACATTTACTCTTAACTTTCTTCTTTCACACACTTTACCAAACTCAGTCACCAGCTTCTGCAGTTTCTCACATGAATCAGCCACCAGCGCTGTATCATCAGCGAACAACTGACTCACTTCCCAAGCTCTCTCATCCACAACAGACTTCATACTTGCCCCTCTTTCCAAAACTCTTGCATTCACCTCCCTAGCAACCCCATCCATAAACAAATTAAACAACCATGGAGACATCACACACCCCTGCCGCAAACCTACATTCACTGAGAACCAATCACTTTCCTCTCTTCCTACACGTACACATGCCTTACATCATCGATAAAAACTTTTCACTGCTTCTAACAACTTGCCTCCCACGCCATATATTCTTAATACCTTCCACAGAGCATCTCTATCAACTCTATCATATGCCTTCTCCAGATCCATAAATGCTACATACAAATCCATTTGCTTTCCTAAGTATTTCTCACATACATTCTTCAAAGCAAACACCTGATCCACACACCCTCTACCACTTCTGAAACCACACTGCTCTTCCCCAATCTGATGCTCTGTACATGCCTTCACCCTCTCAATCAATACCCTCCCATATAATTTACCAGGAATACTCAACAAACTTATACCTCTGTAATTTGAGCACTCACTCTTATCCCCTTTGTCTTTGTACAATGGCACTATGCACGCATTCCGCCAATCCTCAGGCACCTCACCATGAGTCATACATACATTAAATAACCTTACCAACCAGTCAACAATACAGTCATCCCCTTTTTTAATAAATTCCACTGCAATACCATCCAAACCTCCTGCCTTGCCGGTTTTCATCTTCCGCAAAGCTTTTACTACCTCTTCTCTGTTTACCAAATCATTTTCCCTAACCCTCTCACTTTGCACACCACCTCAACCAAAACACCCTATATCTGCCACTCTATCATCAAACACATTCAACAAACCTTCAAAATACTCACTCCATCTCCTTCTCACATCACCACTACTTATCACCTCCCCATTTGCGCCCTTCACTGAAGTTCCCATTTGCTCCCTTGTCTTACGCACTTTATTTACCTCCTTCCAGAACATCTTTTTATTCTCCCTAAAATTTAATGATACTCTCTCACCCCAACTCTCATTTGCCCTCTTTTTCACCTCTTGCACCTTTCTCTTGACCTCCTGTCTCTTTCTTTTATACATCTCCCACTCAATTGCATTTTTCCCCTGCAAAAATCGTCTAAATGCCTCTCTCTCCTCTTTCACTAATAATCTTACTTCTTCCTCCCACCACTCACTACCCTTTCTAATCAACCCACCTCCAACGCTTCTCATGCCACAAGCATCTTTTGCGCAATCCATCACTGATTCCCTAAATACATCCCATTCCTCCCCCACTCCCCTTACTTACATTGTTCTCACCTTTTTCCATTCTGTACTCAGTCTCTCCTGGTACTTCCTCACACAAGTCTCCTTCCCAAGCTCACTTACTCTCACCACCCTCTTCACCCCAACATTCACTCTTCTTTTCTGAAAACCCATACAAATCTTCACCTTAGCCTCCACAAGATAATGATCAGACATCCCTCCAGTTGCGCCTGTCAATTAACACGTAATCCAATAACGCTCTCTGGCAAAAATCTCGCTCAAGGAGAAATTACATATAACTAACAAATTAACAAAGAGAAAACTGGGATATTTTGGCTCGCTTTCTATGGCACACACCCACAAAGTAACAAATTTCTACCACATAAAAAGAGAAATTGGCAAAAGTAGATTCCTCACAGAATAGAAAAATCACATACTGTGATCCCATGTAAAGGGGGGATGGGTGCATGTGGAGATAAGGAACAAGTTCTGTAACAGGACTGTAACAACATAGTTTGTAGATGTACGCAGTGAGGTGAATACCTGGTAAATTCCAGGTGAAGTCTTCACGGATCTTCATCCCAACCAACCCAGGCTGAGCACAGGCTGTTGTATTGGGTCACTGGTCAACCAAGCAATTAGAAGCTGCATAGCCCCCACAGCCTAGCTGATCTGGTACATCTTTTCAGCATTTATCCACGACACTGTTAAACTTTTCTAATGAGCATCCAATACTGTTTCTGATGTTAACTAAGGTGCTGAAGAGTCTTGGGCCCTGAATGTGTCTTTATATGCATATCACACCTTTTTCATTCAAAAGTAGAGCTCTAAAAAGTCTTCCATGCCTGTCATGCCTGTGGGATGTTTTTCCTGAATGTAAGTAGGGAACCATACCTTCTAGGATTTCCCTCATACAGATGATGATACACCCCTCCAGGGAGGGGTGTATCATCTTGTATATTTCAGCCATTCCCAGTAATCTAGTTCCTTTACCACATTAATTTGGGCTGTGAATGATCTCCGAACACTTTCTAACTCTGCAATTTCAACTGCCTTGCAGGGTGTGAACAAATGTGGCCTTTTCGTCTGTTTAAGTGGTGCTACCTCACTGAAGCAAGGGGTAGCGATGCTTTTTCCTGTGGGGAAGGGTAGCACCAAGAATGGATTAAGGCAAGCAAGAATGAATATGTAGATGTGCATGTATGGGCGCTTATGTTTATACATGTGTATATGAGTGGATGGGTCAATCTTCGCCTGTTTACTAGCACTACCTCGCTGACACAGGAAATGGCGATGCTGTCTCCTGTGGGGTGGGGTGGCACCGGGGGTGGATGGGTGTGAATGAGTGCATGTATGTGTGCGTGTTGATATGTGTATGTGCGTGTGTGGGTGTTTGTGTATATGTGAGTGGATGGACCATTCTTCGTCTGTTTCCTGGTACTATGTCGCTGATGTGGGAAGCATCGATTATGTATGATAATAGATAGGGTTGTGCGGAGGAGGGTGGATGTGTTGGAAACGAGATGTTTGAGGACAATATGTGGCGTGAGGTGGTTTGATCGAGTAAGTAATGAAAGGGTAAGAGAGATGTGTGTTAATACAAAGAGTGTGGATGAGAGAGCAGAAGAGGGTGTATTGAAATGGTTTGGTCACATGGAGAGAATGAGTGAGGAAAGCTTGACAAAGAGGATATATGTGTCAGAGGTGGAGGGGACGAGGAGAAGTGGGAGACCAAATTGGAGGTGGAAGGATGAAGTGAAAAAGATTTTGAGTGATCAGGGCCTGAACATGCAGGAGGGTGAAAGGTGTGCAAGGAATAGAGTGAATTGGAACGTGATGTCAATGGATTGAACCAGGGCATGTGGAGCATACGGGGTAAACCATGGAAAGTTTTGAGGGGCCTGGATTTGGAAAGCGAGCTGTGGTTTCAGTGCATTATACATGACAGTTTGAGACTGAGTGTGAACGAATGTGGCCTTTGTTGTCTTTTCCTAGCGCTACCTTGCGCGCATGCGGGGGAGGGGGTTGTCATTTCATATGTGGCGGGGTGGCGACGAGAATGAATAAAGGCAGCAAGTATGAATTATGCACATGTGTCCATATGTATATGTCTGTGTATGTATATATATGCATACGTTGAAATGTATAGGTATGTATATGTGCGCGTGTGGACGTGTACGTTTATACATGTGTATGTGGGTGGGTTGGGCCATTCTTTCGTCTGTTTCCTTGTGCTACCTCGCTAACGCGGGAGACAACGACAAAGTATAATAATATATATATCCCTGGGGACAGTGGAGAAAGAATACTTCCCACTTATTGAATCCCTGCGGGTCGTAGAAGGCGATGAAAAGGGGAGCAAGCAGGGGGGGGGGGGGGTGAAAACCCTCCCCTTCTTGTATTTCAATTTCTAAAAGGGGGAAACAGGGCTGCACAGTACATTCCAGTTCTAATGTTGTTAAGTGTTTTGTTCGTCTCGTGAGCCAGAGGGGTGTGGGGTTTCTTCTAGGTTCGAGGTTGGCTGGTCGTGTTCCCGTGTAGATGGGGACCGGAGGTTATTTGTGTGTGTGTGTGTGTGTGTGTGTGTGAGGACAAACTAGCGTGGTGAGGCACGGAGTGCTTCGTGGTGAGTTGGGTGGACTGTGGGGAAACTAAATGCGCAGAGGTTAGAGTCGTTTGGGTTGGTGGCATGTGTCTCTGGGTTCTGGTCTTGCGAGTTCACTCGATCTGTTTGATTGAACATTAATTCTAAGGTATATGCTATTATACGTAAAGCCTCATATTCCGAGAGCCCGGCTATATCTGTGACAGGCTTTGGAAGTACACAATTGCTCTAGCTGAGTTGGTAGAAGCCAAGGTCTTTTTCTCTTCTATTACGGCAAGTATTTCTTTTTGTTAAGGTTCTTTAAAGGTTCTCGTAAGAATTCAGGGTGTTCATTTTCGTGCCTGGGATGTTTTGTGACCCACAAAACAAAAAAGTTGGGCCGGGTCTTGTTTCAGGTCAGTTTGTCCAAGCTTTGCTTTCCTTGTACATACTATATTACAAAACCTTTGCTCTTCTTTGTTTTTTCCTGAGATAATTTTCGTTGCTGCGTCCGGGTGATTTTTTTTTGCAAAAGGCATTTTTGGCTATTTGCTTGGCATTCTCTTCATAAGTGGCTCTTTTCTGCTCACAGTGAGCAAATCATGTAATCAAAGGGTCTGTCACATTCCTCTTGATGTGGACATTACCTGCATTACACTTATAGCATGTGAGCAAGGAGATAAATTGCTCCGGTTCAGTTTGATGGCCTGAGATGCCAAGATAGCATAGTTTAGAGTCAATTCCGATGGCTTTATTAGACATATCTACCGAAACAAGATTTCGTCTGTTCTATTTTTATATATGACATCTCTGATGTGTTCCAGGTCACAGACTTGCAGGTAACTGATGTTCTTCAGTATAATGGATCTAAAACAGTAAATATCTGGAGGGCATTGAATTGTAAATCCCTCTTCATCCGGTGCTTAGGTGATTTTATTGTTGCATAACTTACCGCAGGATTTGACATCCTGAGGTAGAGATTTTCTCCCCCATAGCCATCTGTCATGGCCACATGAAGTACGCTCCCTTGAGCGACGAGCTCTATAAACGTTATTTTCCTCTCCTGATTTCGACCTTAGTTGGAGTTTGCTCCGGCTTTGAATTTCACTTTCACTATCAGAGTGATCTCCATCATGGCAATGGAGCGTGCCTTTTGCAGCACAAACGATCCCAACATACACCTACGCCAGCAGGAAAAGGTTGGAGCCCGTGGGCGCTACACCATCGTAGGTATAGTTTTAAAATTCGACACGCGCCATGCTTTTCACGACAGAAGTTAATGGAGAAATAGAATAAAATCAAAAAGAGAGCGAGCGCATATGGTCAAAGTTATGCGATAGGCCTTGCGAGAAGGAGCTGGTCAGCAGAACCTGTGCTCACTACCACATCCTAAAAGGTGGTGACGTAGCCTCGACAAGCTGCAGGAGTAGGGTGATTGGCCGAGCATGGCCACATGATCGTGATCCCGCTGTGTGATTGGTGCTCGGCCCGTGAGGAGACAGTCGCGTTAGGTATGAAACAAAATACAATTCTACGAAAAGGAGGTGTATTTTCAACACATTTATCTTCTTTCATAGATTCTCAACTAGTTAGCACATCCATAGACCAACGAGACTACTATACCATCAAACATGACAATTTTTGCCCTGGCATATAAAAACTATTCTTTCCACACACATTCCTGCATGCATCCAAAACTTTTACCTCTCATCCACCCGATGACTCACCTCAGCTTCAATGGTTCCATTCGCTGCCAAGTTCATTACTAGGCATCTATAACCACTTCTTCCAGGTTTTCTCCAATCAAACTAACGTCCGCCCCAACTAACCCGTCTCTTTACACTGCTAAATTACCTTTCATTCACATTTACTATCAACATTCTCCTGCACACTCTCCCTAACTCTGGAGCCACATCTGAAAATGCAATCAGTGCCATCACCTCACTGACAAGCCCGTCAAATGTTTTCTCTAGATCTAAGAATGCTTCATAAAATCATCGTTTGTCTATTTCTTCAGAGCAAACACCTGATCCGCACATCCTCTACTTAAAACTACACTCCAGTCACATGCTCTGTGTATAATACATGTTCATTGCACCTAATGAAGGTCTGATGTGGCGAATCAATTGGATATATAGGTAAAATGAATTTACCGGACGAGGTCTCCCCCAATCAATCCAATACAGCGAGGGTTCACTGTGCTTACAATTTTAAAGGAGCATCCACTGTGCCAACCCAAGCCCTCTCCTGTTCAATCAACACCCTGGTCACTCCACTGGTCGGGCCCGTAAATCATGTGTTGGGTATGAGTCTACGTGCACAGACAGCAGGGCAAATGAGTTGTATAGTATGTACTAGAAGTCATCGTTATGGTAGATGCATCGTAGGTGCGAAGGGTCTTAAGACATGTTGAAACGATGTTTGTAGTGTTGTCTAGAGCGTAGACGGGAGTGTGGTTTCTGGTAAGTGTATGTCTGGTGAGCTGGTGTTCAAGACTGTGTAGGGAAGTCGGATGTTCAGTGTTAGACGAGTTATTTCAGCGTGTATGCGTTTTGTTAGTATTACATTTGTTGGGAGAGAGGGGACCCGTGAATAGGTGGTTACTGAAGGGTGAAGCAGGGGTAAGCTTTAATTTCTACTCTGGTGGTGGTGGAGGGGCTTTCTGTGGGAGATGTCTAATGTTGCTGTATAGATATGAATGCCAAGCAAGTTTAGGTGAGACTGTACTGGGAGGATCTTTGTATCATTGAGATGTTGAGTGCTTTAGGTTGGTAGGCAGCCAGTGATTGTTCTGAGTGCACTATCTTGTGTGGCACGCAGCTTTGTTATACTTGCTTTTCAGAGGGTGGAAGACCAAGCAAGTGAGGCATAGCTTAAAGTGTAGTTGATGAATTGTTTGTAAAAGATGTTGAGGGTCTTCTTTTTCTTATTCAAATCTAGTGCCAGTTAGTGTGTTCTGATGGCATTTAGCTCGTATTGCTCTAAGTGTTCATGATGCTTGCGTGGGAAGGGAATGTCATGCGTGAGTCGTACGTGATGAATGGCTTAATTCTATGATCTTTGTTTTGTTAATCCGTTTTTGTGTTTTCAATGAAAGAGTGACTGAAAAAGGATATATAAAGAAAAAAAAAAAAAAAGGTCTGGGCTGATAGTGTTTGAGATACATTTACAATGTATCTTCTAAAGAGAATAATGAGATAATCAAGATTCAGAACCCTACACAGAACTGGCAACTCTATCAATATTTGATGTGCTGCACCCCTAATGTAGTCACAACAGAACACTGGAGCATCTCCAGTAATCACACAGCTGATGATTAAATGCTGCTTGCTCAGGTTCATAAGGTGAGGATAACAGTGGTTCTAGATTCAAATCTCTTAGTCCACAAGAGAGGTATATGCATCTTATATGCATCTTAATGGCTTAGTCTTTCACTCGACGTAATAAACCAACATGCTGATATTAAGACTTATATTCCTACACTGTAAGAACATGTGTAAGGAGCTACACATGTCAGTTTTTCTCAATGTTTCCACTGCTGAAGGATGGAACCTCTTGGGGTTGGTTCCGTTAATCGACCGACTAACAAAGAGGTTTGTGGCTTCAGGGAGTCTGAAAACCCCTGATGTGGACAACCCTAGTGACCCTTCCTCTCCCTCCCAGTACTCCTCACTCCACTTAATCCCATTCCACCACCTCCTAAAGCTCTCATCTCCACATTTTTTGTAGTCTTTATTATATATATAAATGTAAATGATCAATAAGAGATCATGGCAAACTCCTCTTAAAGGGTTTCATGCATAATTAAAGAGCTAGACAAAGAAAAACTGTGGTTGGAAATACAATCCCCCAGACAATGGGTTGCTCCACTTATGACACATTTCCCAAGAACATAATCCCATCATAAGTTGGTGGTCAATGTTACAAACAACAACAACAACCGGATATCCGCTATTAACAAATGTCTTCTTTGGCAGAGAACTTGCCCTGCGAAGAAGATTAATCTGAGATGTCATTACCAAGTTTGACCCATACCTTACCTTTATTTTGTTACAATACAGTAAAAAAAAAAAAAAAAAAAAGCATAAATAAACTAGCAAGGTCACCCAGTCTAGATCTCTCAGTAAAGGGACCGAAGTATAAAGTAAGACTCTTAAGAGGAAGGTTCCTCTGTACTCACAGCATTGCAGGTATTGATGTCGGTATTCGTCTTGAGGAACTCCAGCACCTTCTCCAAATTCCCCGCCCGCGCTGCCCGCAGAAAGCTCGCACTCCCATCAGTCTGTGGAGGGGGGGAAAAAAAAACAACTTTAGAACAAAAGGAGAATGATTCAGTGAGGGCTATGTTAGTTAAAGACATATGTGCACACAGTAAATGGACGATAGTTAGGGTTCAGATGTACACTTATATAACATGAAAATCCAAAAAAGTGAATCAAAATCTATACTGATTTTCTATATTTTGAGGCACAAACTGTTGATTACATGTGAATATCAGTACACAAACGCAATTCAACATGTTCAAGTACTCTCACAAAAATATGAAAGGACCAGAAAATGTTGCAAGCTACACATATTTTCTGATTTCATATGAGTAAATTTAACCTATAGTCAAAAGCACAACATTCTAAATCCTGGGAGTATTTTCACTTAATCATTTTCCTTCGTAGAAATACCCTTCTATAGGGCTACCGCAGCACTCAGAAAGCCAGCCATGTCAACTGGGCATCACCACACGTCAAGAGGTATGGTGGCGTTGTCTGTACGTCTGTGTAGGGTTAACGAAGGATAACTAAAGAATAAGTCTTCAGTGTCTTCACTAAGAGAGTTGCACTAGAAGCATAACGGGTTTTGTAATAACCCGAATAAGTGTTTGTAGTGCGGCAGAGATGAGCTGTGTCTAGAACACTGATGTGAAAATGCAACTTGAATATGCCACTTTCAACAGGCAACAATGCCAGAGAATTCGGTTTTTTTTTTTTTTTTGAGAAATACTTGTGTACAAACAGAACAAGGCAACATCTAGCATGAAGCCCGAGGCTTCTGCCTTGCTCATTTCTGCTTAAGGCTGACAATAATGACAAGAAAGTAGTAAACAAACCTATCGCGAGACATGTTAGTGGACGTTACCAAATGCAGTAATGTCTTCACTGATAAAAAGGTGCTCCATCTACACAAAGGAGGACTGATCCACCCTAGTACTGCAGGCAGGTTTCAGTTCTGCTTATTTACAAGACAGAGGTGAGTCTAAAGCAGTTCGACTTATCAATTCTTATAAGTCTCACCTCGCAAACTGACCCACTTGCCCTATACATGACGAAGTCTTCGGGGGTCTTCATCCCCACAGTCCGTGCTGGGACCAGGCTACTGCAATATTGGTTCTCTTCCTCTAGTATAGGCATTACTATAGTTTTTGATCCAGAGAGCTGGCTGCTTGTGTACCCCAACCACTAGATACAAAACGTATTACTTGGCATTCTATTGCATCACGCAATTACCATGTGACCTTTGGCAACTCATGAGTGGGCTATTTTGATATCTAAAGCTTTCCCTAGAACTTGAAACGTTGCAGCACCCCTTCCCCTCCCTCATTTTTCCAATCATAATCTGACTCTTTCCAAAAGGGAAGTTTTCCACCTCCAAAACTCTTCAAATATTTATTCCGCTTTTCTTATTTGTCCCCCTAATTAAACCTTCTTCACATTTCAATTAGGGCCTGGCATTGATGTGGACTTATGTGTTACTGGAGCTTAAAAGAACATTGGTTCCAAAGGCTTTTCTACTCATACAGCTGAGACTCCTTCTAAGCTCCTCTGATGCTATTCTAATTGGTTTGGTTGTTTGAGGCCATGAATGTTAAGCTTAATTACCCAAGGGATTTCTTGAAGTTCTCCACCTTGCGATCCATCACGCTAATGTGGCTGCACACGTAGCCTGGTCAAAGCCATTACTCAAAGTACAGGTACCGCCGTGGTCATGGTGATCACTGAATGTGAAAGAAAAGAATTACATGCAGCCTGGCCATTGATACTTATGATAGAGGTGAGGGCAGTACCAGTGATCGGACCCAAGGAAGTAGGAGGGTTCCTGGTGAAGTATTAGGGGGTCTTCACCCTGAGTTGTGCCCAGACTCATGGATTGGGTCGTTGGTCGACCAAGCCGCTGTTGGTAGATGCAACCCTCAGAGACACAGCCTAGCTGGCCTGGTACACTTTGTAGGTACTTTCTCCAGTGCACTCTTGAACTTTTGCACTGTGCATCTCATATTATCTCTAATGGCAGCTGGCAAGGTATTGTAGACGCTTGGGTCCCGGATGCTGAAGGTGTTCTTTCTTTTTGTGTATGTGTCACCTTTGGATGTCAAAGGAAGTATTTTACAAAGTCCTTCACGTTTGTCTTGCCAGAAGTATATCATTCCTTAATGCAAGCTGGGAACCATACCTTCTAGGATGTTCCAGGCACAGTTGGCCCAGTTAACTGTTGTCACCCTCACCGTCAGTAAAAGCCACGGCCAGATTCCATGTAACGCTCTCACCTCCTTCAGTAATGGCCATGGCCAGGCTACTTGTCCTGCTCTTGCCTTCCCCCACTAACGGCAGTGGCCAGACGACATGCACAGCCAGGCAACTTGTGGTGCTCTCGCTTCCTTCGCTAACAGGCTAGACTGGCCATGCTACCTGCACTGCTTTCATCTGCTTGACAAGCGCCCATGGCCAAGGTACTTGTACTGCCCTCACACTCTTTAGCCGTAGCCAATGGTCAGGCTAAATGGACTGCTCTCACTACCTTTATCAACCGCCACTCACCATGAACTGCGCTCACTTCCTTCCCGCTCAAAAGCCCACTACCGACTGGATGGCGGGGTAATCCGAGTAAAGAGGCAATGTGAAACGCAACGGGGCCACGAAGGATCTAATGGTCGATATGCAAGAACTTGTTTCTCTCACATGAAATTTTGTTTGCACTATCAGAGCATGATCCAAAGGCATCAAAGAGAAGGATGAACAGGTCTATAAATTACCTTTCACATCGCAAGATACAGCATAACACTCTTGCCTTTCACAACCGGTCAACCAACATAAGATTATACCAGCAACCTAGTCAAAAATTCAGACGTTACCTATGTTTGTTACAATAATTGTTATTCACGGAGGTAAAGCGCACAAAATCAGGCCGGTGACAGATCTATAATGTCCTCACGATCAGATTCCACAAAATAAAAGATGAACGTAAGAAATCCCCTCCCTCCTTGGGGGGAGAGAGAAAGTCCACATTAAGGCTGGGCCTTAACTGAAATATCAAGAGGTTCGTGAAAGGAAAAACGAAGAATCAAGGGAAAGTATTTACGAATTTCGGAGAAAAAGAAAAACCTGTCTTTTAAAAAGTGCCATGTTCATAGATATTGGGAACGAATTAAAAGGACAGAAAGTTGCGAAGCTTCGAGATGTAGGGAAAGAAACAGTTTTCAAAACGGCCCACCCTTGAGTTGCCTATGGCTACACAGTCATCATGTGATACAGCAGTTTGCCGAGTATCGCGTGGTCAAGCTAGTTGTGGGGGGCACACAAGCAGTCAGCTCTCGGGTGCAAAAACCAAAGCAATAAGTTAAAAAGAGGGAAAGTGAACAAATATTGCGGCGTAAGGAAGTGGATCAAGTTCTGAAGTTAGCCTGGGAGAGTTGATAAGTCAGACCGCTATCGACTCAACTATGTCAAGTAAGGATGCAGAGATAGAACCACCCTAAATGTGAGAGCAGTACACCATACAAGAACGGGTCAATCCTTTGTATTAAACGGAGCAACTGTTCGGAAGAAAAGAAATTTCGACATCTATTCAGGACTCTCAGTTTCTTAGAGGCAGACTTGGCTATTTCCGTAATGCGAGGTTTCCAAGATAGTGTGGATGCTAATGTAATACCAAGTAAGTCCACCGAGTCACGAGGTGGAATTACAGAACCGTCGAAGGAGAAAGTTGAGAAATTTTCATTATAGAAATGGGCAGAAATTTGGTCTTGGAGGAATCAAACTTTTAATCAGATCTCGTCTAGCCCACGGAGATATCCTGCCTCAGTCTGGGTTTATTGAGGAGGTTGTGTCGTGACGATAATGCAGATCGAGCGAGAAAGGAAGGAGCACAATGAAGTGGAGAAATGTAGTGATGAATCGTCAGCGTGTGAGTGCCTATGATTATTTGTATATGGAAGGAAATCGTTGATAAGAAGGAGAAATAGTGTAGGAGACAGGGAAGAACCTTGAGGGACATCGATGTTGATGGAGAAAGGCGGTGGAAGCTTGATATGAGAGAGCAAAGTGAGGGAGGGAAGCTAAAAGAGGGAAACTTACAGACGAGGCCCCGATGCCACACCCTGTGTATAAATCTTTGGATATATCAAGGGCAACTACATAGGTATTCCCCAAAATCTGTCCTGGATAATAACCAGACATTAGTAAGATAGGAAAGGCTATCTACCAGCGGATCTCGCCCTACGGGAGCCATACTGGTGATCAGAGAGAAGACTGTGAGGTTCAAGATGTCTGAGGATACGGGAGATGAGTAGCGATTTAAAGACTTTGGAAATAGTGGAAGTCGCTTTCAACAGCCTTTTAGTTGGAGGGTTAGGACGTGTCCACCCTTCTTAGGGATGGAATATACCAGTGCATACTTCCAAGAAGGAAAAGTTCTGAGCAAGCACAGGTGTAAGTTCTCTTGTACACGGGGATGGATGCCATCAGGTTCATAAGCTTTGCTTCTGTCCAAAGAGACAAGCGGACAGTTCGAAAAAAAGAGATAACGGGGAGGAGCATTGGATTAGGAAGAGGAGCATCAAGGGGTGAAAGACTGACAGTCATCTAAGGTAGAGTTAGACAAGAAACGAGAGCCAGAGTTGCTCTGTCAACGGGAGGCAGCCACAGTACCATCAAAACAGAGCAGCGAAAGAAAAGTAAAGCGACAGAAACTGTGAGCGATCTATCAGTAGATGAAGAGTGGTTAACGCACATCCTTTATACACGGCCAGAAATTTTGCTGCCATAGAATACCTGTACGTCCTTAAGCAGTAAACCAGTTAAGCATCTCGTAAACCAGCCACCCAGTCTGTGAGTCAGTTAATCAGTCAAGTCAACCAAGCAGTCAGTCAGCTGGCGGTGGCAGCACTCGGAATAGGCTCCCCTGCTCTACCAGTACACACACGTTGCCTACAGCTGCTTCCCTCAGTAACACTATGCTGGGTTCCTCACTCCATTTCCTTACTTCCAACTTGGCTTTTTGTATTCAACTTAACCATTCACATCAACCCATTCTTGCCATACATCTGTATCTACACTTTACATATCTACTGTCACCTATTCAATAATTCAACCGTCCCTTCCTCTCTATATCTTCGTATTACCGCCATACATCAGACCTTTCTTTCCAGCCTTCCTTTCATCTCGTACGTATTGATTTTTGTTTATCTTTATCCCCCTTCTAACCCGCCCCTGCCCGCCTAAGTTCCTAGCGAGTGTGGCCCGAACCAGGCCCCGCCTACACGCGGCGGCCCACGCGCGGACAGCACGTGCACCGTCAGTATTGAGCGGTGCGACAGAGGCAACGTCAACACCCAGCCCCGCTCACAGCGCAGCCACACCGACCTACGCCCTCAACACCACACGACTACACACTTGATCATCGCTACACCCCTCCATCCCCCATCAGGCTACAACCTCGACACTTTGTTTACGTGTAAACTAGTACACTAACCGCCCGGCTACACCCTGAGAACCAGTTTACTGTAGACCGGTGCATCAAACTCCCAGCTTAGACCCTCAGCAACAGTGTACAGTACACAGGAGCTCCACAGTCTACCCTCATCACCCTCACCCTGAAGACTCATCCACAAACTCCACCATGTATGCATTCCATTGGACAAGACCCCTAGATTTCTATCCTTCTCAATGATACACATAACCCAGTAAGCAGGAACACTAACATCTTCGGGAGAAAAAGCCGAGACTGACATAATCCCAGGTCAGAAACTAACTTAAGTAGAAGCCCGACTCCAGAGAAGAGCGAGAAAATCAACTCCAAAAACTCTACCGACCCACAGAAATAACATCACGAAATTTTCGACTGATCTCATTAAATCAAACAATTTACATAACCCAGAGCAACAATGTTTCAAGGGCGTGGAAGATCCTGCCTCTATCTCTCTCTCCTCTCTCTCTCTCGATCACGACAGTACGACGGTACAGGCGCCGGAGAAACCAAAGGAATTCTGATACGAGATGCACACAGGGTGCTAAAACCCCCCTCATAGTAAACACCCTTCGCATCAAGGGAATAACTGGACACGTGCGAGGAGAGACCCACGACTTTATTAACGAACGCGACGCATATACGGAGTTAATGTGGGTTGTCGTCACAACCGCCACGGTATCCTCACCTCCTCAACGAACTGCACCTGTAACTTTATGCTTCTCATCGTCACATGAATGCAGACAGTAATCCTGGGTTCATGCCATCCTAAGCAGATGACAACGGAATAATCAGCAGCAAAAGACAGAGAAGTTACACACTTATAACAAGTTCTCCGGGGGGGAACAGTGATGATAACATGCTCTTTAAAGGCAGTAAGTTTTAACTATTCAGTTATTGTAGCAATATAAATCTATCTATCTATCTATCTATCTATCTATCTATCTATATATATATATATATATATATATATATATATATATATATATATATATATATATAAAACACTCGGGGATAGGGGAGAAAGAATACTTCCCACGTATTCCCTGAGTGTCGTAGAAGGCGACTAAAAGGGGAGGGAGCGGGTGGCTGGAAATCCTCCCCTCTCGTTTTTTTTTTTTTTAAATTTTCCAAAGGAAGGAACAGAGAAGGGGGCCAGTTGAGGATATTACCACAAAGGCCCAGTCCTCTGTTCTTAACGCTACCTCGCTAATGCGGGAAGTGACGGATAGTATGAAAGATAAAACACTCAGATGGAGACGAATGCCACCAGATCTCGACAGAGTTACGTAAAACACCATGGGAATCGTGACGTCAGATGATCTCATCTTTATGGAACATAAAGCAACAGTTGCCTCATCTAAGGAGAGGACGAGATGCAAGACAAGTGAGGCAGACCAATGATGACGCTCTCCCAGGCACACACACACTCTCCCGGCTGTTGTGTGCTTACATCGCCAGGGAACAGGCGAAAAACTGCAATCGTCGGAAGAGTGTGCACAGATCTCTCACAACACGTCTATGGACGCTCGTGGAAAAGGCTACGACAGAAAACGAGGGTGCATTCTACAGCCTAGACGGGAGAGGTATGTCATTATCTACACCGGTCAAGTACTGTAAGGCACGGTTCCCAATGTGAGTACTCGACACGCATGAAAGACTACAATGTCAGCAGTGAAACAGGAAGGGGTGATTTTCAAACTCACACTGTCTTACGATGTTCTCACCCTCCAGTTCAGGCTGCGTTAAAGCTGCCGAGTCGGGCGGGCCGTCGGTCGACTATGCTGTTCAAGGCCGCGGGCGGGCCAGCAGGCACACAGGTCCACGTAACCACCACAGCCTAGCTTTCTTAAACCTCACTCCCGTCCACACCAGGAGGCAGTATGGAGAACAGTATGGATGTTAAGAAGTGTTTTCTCTTATTGTGTTCACAGCACTTGATGATTTCAGAGGTAATATCTTACAGAGTCTCTCTCCCCCTATGCCTGCTGTACCAAAAGGCTACTACGTCAGAGAGGGACCTGGGGGTCGATCGGCATCGCCCCTGATCTGCCGCCAACATGTTTAACGAGCAAATATTAGAACTGCAATCACATGCATGGATAGGGAAAAATGTTCAGAAAGCTTTTCACATTCTAAATAGGGCAAACATCAGAATATGCTTCTCAAGTTTGGTCACCGAAATCTACAGAAGTACAAAGAGCTTATGGAGAAGGTCCAGAGGAGAGAAACAAGAATCGGCACCAGAATTAAGAGAGCAGAGTCACCGGGAAAGTTAAAGGCTTTAAATCTGCCCAGTTTGGAAGACAGAGGATGGGGTGACCTGATCATAACTCTAAGTCTTTAAAACACTGATGACACGGTTAAAAAAAAATATGAAAAATATAAAGAGGGCACAACACGAGAGAGTGTGTGTGTGTGTGTGTGTGTGTGTGTGTGTGTGTGTGTGTGTGTGTGTGTGTGTGTGTGTGGACTGAATGCCAGCAACCCAAGTGTTAGGCAGAAAAAAGAAAGCAACCTGGGCCAGGAAAGGGAACTTGACAGCCAATGGAGTGTGTGTGTCACGTGACTAACTCTCCCTAACCCCGAGTCGCAGTGCTGTGCCTCCGTGGTCGGTGGTCGCCTACAATTTACCACCTACAACAGTCTATGTTCTTGTGGTTTTCTTCCACGCCTCTTCATGCACTTTCGCACAAGTAATCACATAATGAAGAACACACTACAAATCTAGAAACATTCCAGACGAACATACTGAGATGCAATGAAACACCCATAACATACAAACGGATATGTAGAAAGAACAAAATAATTATATAAATGAAAACACGAGAAAAAATAATCAAAGGCATAAATAAAAACAATGAAATGAAAAAAAAAAATCACCAATAAAAGCATCCACACAAACACTGGGGGAAATTAGGAAAAAAGGAAACGTAACATCAAAAACATCAGACAAGTTTCTACATAAACCGAAGCAATTATATGTATCGAAGAAAATCCATGTACTACATTCAGACAAGCACATACGTATGTCTTGCACAACACACACACACACACAAAACCTCCTAAGGATACACGAACAGCATCGTGTATAACCACTTTTATCATATAACACACACACACACACACACACACACACACACACACACACACAAGACCACGTTCAGCAAACATATCGACAGTGAAAGCAGACAGACCAAGTGGGAGAGTACACAGAAAAAAAATAAAAGAGCAGACACATCAACTGAGGCAGCAGCTAATAAGACCAGCTGACAATGGACTTATCAACCCGGAGAGCAGATTGTGTATTTTTCTTTCAGTAAAACTACAGCAGAAACCAATGGTTTAATACCGCCAATATGTTATCATTCATTTCTACGGCACGGGGAAGAAAGAGCATTACGTAACGACATCACAGAGGACGGCCATTACTGTCTTTGACAGCAGTAAGCTACGGAGGGAGGAGAGCTGGTGATGGTTAGGGTTACGTGAGGCAGAGGGGGGTTCACAGGAACCAGGGAGCTGATGACACAGCTTGGTGAAGAGGCTCACACCCTCGGATGAAGGGAGGAGACCATGCCAGGATAATAACGGAGGATGAGCCGGGGAGGACAGCAGCAGGTAGGTGTAGGAGACAAGAGGATGAGAGAGATGGTTCTTAGATTAATAACAGAGAAGGCAGAACAATATGGAGCTGGTGAGTGGACAGAACAGATGTCATTTGAGATAACTATGGACGGGTTGGGAGTGAAGCGGAACAATATGGAGCTGGTGAGTGGACAGAACAGATGTCATTTGAGATAACTATGGACGGGTTGGGAGTGATGTTCTCCCAGACTCAGAAGAGCCACTGGAGGGGTGGTAATATGCGTTCAAGAGCACGGACGCCCAGGCGGAGTGAGGTAAGCGGCCCTAAGTCCGGCTGGTGAGTGCGGTAACGAAGACGTGACAACAGATCGCAGAGTAGGAGAACAAGACAACCAATCAACCTACATCCTCAACACTTACAAACAGGCTTGACTTATGATCCACGCCCAGGCTAGCCATGGATCCAAGAGAGAAACAGATACACAAATAACCATATCAACAACCTACGAGATTTATTGAGTGAGGCAGAGCGAGCGCGTTTCCCTCAAAGGGGACGAGACTGCTGTTTAGTTAGTAATGGATTTTCAAAGTATGGTTCATGGTGAGATGCCGTGAGATTGGCGGAATTTCAGTAAAGCGCTACGTATAATGGCAAGGGGAACAAAAGTATATGTGCGAGTCACTGAGGTACAACGTACAAGCATTACAGAGTATACCTGGTATACCTGGTAAGTATACCTGGTAAGTTGTGTGAGAGATGATCAAGAGGGGGTGGTAGTCACAGAGCATCAGAATGGTGAGGAAGATCGTAGCCTCTGCAGAGGACGTCGTGTGGATCAGGTGCCTCCTTTGTACAATCCGTGGCATGTACGCATCAGAAGAAAGCGTATGACAGGGTTGATACTTTGTGAGAAGTGTTACGTATACATGGGGTGGGAGGAAAGCGAACAGAAACAATGACGCGTTTCTATCGAATGAGCAAGGCGTTTTCCGTTTATGGATGAAGCGGCGAGGGAGGTAAATGAGTGGGTTTTAGCGAGAAGAGGAGGTCGGCAGTCTGGCGAGGTTTGTGGCCTGGGACAGGTGAGTCAGTTGCCGTTTGCTTATGACAGATATGATCGCAGAATCGAATGAGAAACTGCAGAAGCTGGTGTCTGAATTTGGGAGTGTGTGAAGAGGAAAGAGTCGCGACAATGAGAATAAAGTAAGGTTATTAAGTTTAGCATATGAGAGAGAGAGAGAGAGAGAGAGAGAGAGAGAGAGAGAGAGAGAGAGAGAGAGAGAGAGAGAGAGAGAGAGAGAGAGAGAGAGAGACGGGGTGGCTGGAATGTGAGTCGGAATGAAAAGTATCTGGAGGAAGAGGAGTTTTAGATACCAGGAAGTACGTGGAAAGACGGAAGCTAAAGGAAGTCATATGGTGAGTAATTAATTAAAGCTGAAGTAAGTCATTTGAGAGAAGAGAGCTGAAGTAAGTCATATGTTACGTGATCAGAGGTAAAGTATATAACATGGTGAGTGATCAGAGCTGAAGTAAGTCATATGGTGAGTGAGGAAAGCTGAAGTAAGTCATGTGGTGAGTGAAGAGAGCTGAAGTAAGTCATATGGTGAGTGAGGAGAGCTGAAGTAAGTCATATGGTTAGTGAGGGAACTAAGGTTCAGGGTGCAATGATAAGTGATGTGGAGACCAATCTTTGATCTGAGCTGATTCTGGTGAAATTCTAAACCTACTGGCTATCCAGCGCTTGCTAGTATGATATAGATAACTGAAAACTTAATACTATCCACATACACTGTATCTTCTATCTTTATGTAAAAGGTGTTTAATGAATCAGAACTAGTGATGTAATATATATTTTGACTTTTCACTTGCAGGCGGAGACCGGTAACTCTCTCTCTCTCTCTCTCTCTCTCTCTCTCTCTCTCTCTCTCTCTCTCTCTCTCTCTCTCTCTCTCTCTCCACACACACACACACATATATAGCACTATATATATATATATATATATATATATATATATATATATATATATATAGAGAGAGAGAGAGAGAGAGAGAGAGAGAGAGAGAGAGAGAGAGAGAGAGAGAGAGAGAGAGAGAGAGAGAGGGGGGGGGGAGCGGCAAGCAGGCAGGTCCGACTATATAAGACGACAGGAAAAGTGGTGCAGCTGAGCCAACTTGAGATCTGCCGAGGAAGGAGAGTGAGTTAGACCCAGTCCTTCTTGGCCATGGCGAGTGAGGGAGAACGAATATGCCTCATGGGGAGGAAAGAGAGACATGAAAAATTCTTAAACTGATTAAGTTACGAAAGGTTGTAGGTAAAAGGGGTAGAAAGGCAACATATATATATATATATATATATATATATATATATATATATATATATATATATATATATATATATATATATATATATGTATATATACAGGGTAAGCAGTAAGCAGGAGGGACAGAGACACGGGGACGGTGGCAGTAATAGAGTTGGTGTGGGTCGAGAGATCGATACCCGGCAGTCCGTCTCCCTTTTGGCGCCACCACACACACACACACACACACACACACACACACACACACACACACACACACACACGAAAAAAACACGCCCACACGAACATACATACGCATGCATGCACACATAAACACACACACACACACACAAACACGGGCTCGCGTGATGCAATTACGGTATCACAGAAGCCGCACAAGTGGAGCTAAACCCTTCACCTCGGGGCACACTATTCATTCTCGCCGGCAGTTCTTCTCTCATTCTTCAAGTGAGCGTCCTGGCAACACCAGGTCCATGGCTTACCTACCACTAGTCACACACACACACACACACACACTGTATAAATTCTACAAAAGCTTGGTGGTGTTAAGCCTGCGAGACAGGGCCTAACCTCCCTCACGAAGAGACTTACGGTAATTTCATGGACCTCCGTCGACTAGCTAGCTTTACTGACCGTGACGCATGGACGGGCCGCCCGGGGTCAAGCCCACATTGGTTCGATTCCTGGTCCCGGCGGTCGGTCCACAGCTTATCAAGCTGTTCATCCTTCCCCTCTGGGGCTGGTCGATGAAATGGGTACCTGGGGTATGCTAGGATCTAACTATCTATCTATCTATCTATCTATCTATCTATCTATCTATCTACATATATATCCCATACGTAAAATGAGCAGCCTCACTGATGCCTTTAGTCCTTGAGGCTCGTTTACCCCCACAAGCCTTGTTTTCCCTCCTACCAGCTTGGCTGCATGAAGCCAGGGCTGAACTATACCTTGCATAGATAGTTAGACCTTCCAAGTATTTGTCTGCTGAATTCAAGATATTCTTCTGCCAAACGATTCAAAATGTTTTCATATACAGGTAGTTGAACTGAGCAGTTTCAGGCCCTTAATATTGACAACGTTTTCTCTGATCATAATTACGGTATATTATGATTTTAGTGACGGGTATGATCCAGAGACGGTGACGTGTGTCATACCAAAAAGGCGATAAGTTAGGAGTGTAGGATGTCTAACACGTTCTCCCAAGATTTTCCGAGTGTGAATCAGGGTATATATTCCCATCTGTGCTGAGGGGGGGTAAATATCAGAGTCGGAGCAGGCTGTCAATGTCCCCAATCAGGACGGGTTGTGACTGTCCCAATCACAGAGGGTTGTGAATGACCGAGCCTGACGGGCTGTGAATGTCCCACTCAGGGCGGGCTGAGAGTGAGCTGTGAATGTCACCGTCAGAGCGGGAGGCGACTGTCCCTTGCCATTCCTATAAGCTTTACGCCTTAAAAAAATTTTGCCTACAAACACAGACACACACCTGATGAAGTCTTCGTCGATCTTGGTTGGATATGCTGGTGAAGTGTGAAGGCAGCATGATTTACGGATGGGATATCACCTATATTGAAGTCTTGGACCTTTGTATCACCTATATTGAAGTCCTGGACCTTTGTATCACCTATATTGAAGTCTTGGACCTTTGTGTCACCTATATTGAAGTCTTGGACCTTTGTATCACCTATATTGAAGTCTTGGACCTTTGTGTCCATGCGCTGGGTGCAGCCTTGCCAGTCTGCTTTGCTGCAGCTTGTGGTCAGTCTTCTTGATGGATGGGTGGACAGGTTGGGTCAGGTGGAGTGTTATCAGACAGGGAAGGTAGTCCACGGACAGTTCGAGCGGTGTGCTCCAGGTGGTCCGTGTGTCTTTGAGGGGTTGCTAAGCATAAGATGATGTCTGGCGAGGTCGTTTGCTAGAGGTGGTGGGTTGAGAATATGGTTGGCTGGTTGCGGAGGCTTAAGTATTTTATTTCTAAGATGTTTTCAATGACTGTAAGCTCTTCTGTAAAGTCAATGGTGTTGGAGAATGGTATGGTTTGGTGTACAAGTGTCATTTTTCTCATCCCTCCAGTTGCCTGTTCTGTCATACGGTTGCGTCATTGTAAAAAGGTGAGAAGAAGGACTCGAGTCTGGTTTCTTGGATGAGGGCTACTATGTAGGCTATGGTATTAGCATAGTTATACTCGGTGGACACCGTGGACAACAGAAATAAATGGTCTTAATGCATTAAAGAGAACCTGACTAGCAACGACATGCGAGAAAGAATTGAGGTTAAACGCAAGCAACACTGCGCGACACAAACCACTGGAACGCAAGACGACGCTCCAATACCTTAACATCCATAACATTCGTTTTCGTCACACACGCATTCGTGGCTGCTAAACGGGAGACATTCACTATTGTGGGGAATACATGTAAAGAAGGAGAAAAAAAAAATAAATTAACCGAGAACTCCGGATTACGTTGCGCTGCACAATCATACCAAATCAGACTCGTGCCATGACTGCCAGTGATTAACATTCCCGACGGGACAGACACCCGGGCGGGCTAAATTCCATAGCACCCGACACCCGAACCCCCCTCCCCCCGAACACACACACACACACAAACACACACAACCCGACCATCCAACCAGCACGCCAAAGTCTGCTTCACGCCCGTGAGTATGCTATCTTGATGGCATGCGTGACTGCAGGTCAACTTGCGTCTCTCTCATACTTCCAGCGTCACAATATGGCTGCAAATTGCGAGCGTCTTTTAGGGAAACCCGACTGTAGTCGAGGGCTTCATAATCCTGCCTGGACAACCGTGGCAACCACAGCCGAACCGCTAAGCCTTGTTCACCGACCGAGCCTCGCATATCCAAACTCGGTAACGCAATTCTTTAAACAACACAAACAGCATTTGCGTCTCGTTAACACAGCATTTTTGTTACGACTGATCATCTCCCCGGCAAAGAGGACGTAAACTACATATGCATACAGATCTGCGCGCGCAAGACGGTAAAAACAATAGAAGAAAAAGTATTTGCAAGAAACTTTCAGTCAAAGTATCACCTAGGACGCAAACTAGCTCTCGTGCGACCCAGAATGGCTGGTCATAGTACCCATCTCTTGCAGCTGTCATTAGCCCTCGTTCAAACCCATACCACTTACCTCCGGCCACCATGTAATTCAATCTGTGAACTTCTGGCTGGAGCGGGTTACCATAATCAGTTTAACTCTCGGCTGCGTAAGTTTACCGGACGGACGGAGAAGTTTACCGGATTAAGTATAACTTGTGACTAGAGAGGTTTACACGAGTCCCTCTTCATGTCCTCATCATCATCAGCAACTCGTAGGCAACTTTTCTATTAATCACCATCGCCTAATAAAACCCTCTCAACGATACTCTAATCTTCGGAGAATAACATTAATCTGAACCCATGCTATTCATACCTATACGGTCAATATATGATCTCATAAACGTATTTCAAATATCAATGATAAAATAGCGTCACAATGCCCTTTCTTCATATTCAAGAATTTTTTTTCTTCAGAAAACCTTAAATCACGATATGTAAAGAGGGCAAGATGTGTATTTACAAAAATTTAAACCACAGAAGATACATATCTTTATATCTATAATCGATCTACAACCTATACATCTTACACGAAATTCAATAACATTCCGAGAAAAAAAAAAGAGAAAAGAATCAACCATACAAGACGATTTCCATTTCCAACGAGTGAACCCGACCTCCACTCTGCCTCAGCCTTAAGGAACAAAGCCCCATGGACATGACCCACTTTTTAAAATTCGTGTTTCCAACAGAAGAGGCAAGATCAGATTGTGAAAAAGGTGGTGGCGGTGGTGGCGTGGTGGGTAGTTCCATCCACCCCCTAGAGAGAGAGAGAGAGAGAGAGAGAGAGAGAGAGAGAGAGAGAGAGAGAGAGAGAGAGAGAGAGAGAGAGAGAGAGAGAGAGAGAGAGAGAGAACACCACCAGCAAACGTTAAAAGCTCCAGTCATGGACAGAGGTCGTCATCGTGGGGCAGGTCATAATGAGCAGAGGAGAAAAAAAAATTAAGACTTTTTCGTATGAAAACGTGTGATACACAACAGTTAAAAGAAAAAATCTAAATAAATTTCTTCTAATAATTCATATCAGTCACATATGTTTTGATGAAAAAAAAAACAATTCCAAATGAGTTCCACACACAAAGAGTTTAATGGTGGTGACGTCACGTCCAGTTATTGAAAATAGCTTTGTCGTTATGTTTCGTCCTTGCGAACGGCGCAGCGCGCCGCACAAAGGTCAATACATGACACCCTTTTTTTTTTTTTTCCCTTGTCTGCATGACAGCAGATCCTTTACTCGGGTGACAATGATGATACAGCAGGTAAATCGCAGCCATCATTCAGTCTCTGCGCAAGCTGATGTTCCGAAATGTCGGGTCGTGGAACTAGCGAGGAGAAGAACGGAGGAGACGGGATATACAAGCACTGTATACTACGGCTTAAGCTTGAGACCAGGGAGGGAGATATGGAGGGAAGGAGGGTTAGGTAAGGAGGGAGGAAGGTCGGGTAAGGAGGGAGGAAGGTAACACAAAAGAAACCTTCTCCCACGGGAGGAAACAAGAGGGAGCATACCAAAGCTGCCTGGTATATCCACAACTGAATAAAGCAGAAGCATGAGGTAGGTATCAACTTGTGGGACGAGCCCAGAGTAAATTATACATTAGGCGGACAAGAGTGAGCAGTGTGTGTGTGTGTGTGTGTGTGTGTGTGTGTGTGTGTGTGTGTGTGTGTGTGGGATCAGGACGCTCGACAGACTCAGACAGAGTGACGTAGAGGAAGCAGCAGACTGCAGCGGCAGCGGCAGCGGCTGGGAGGGAGGGCCAAGACGGGAAGGTGCCAGTGTGGGCGCGCCACTCCCCGGGTGGCGCCAGCTGGCTCATCAGTCCACGTCAGACAGGAACCTATCCTACGCGGCATTAAAACCTCTCCTTTCGCTTGCAGGCTTTAAAACCATGTGGCAAATGGTGCTTGCTGCAGGAAGCGGTATGCCCGGCCACCGTCGCCTAAACTGCCAGTGCCGCTGATGGTTCGTCTGTGCTGAATCATGACACTTTAGCCTTGCAGGGCGTGGTCCCCCTCCGCACGCACCCGGCCACGTACTGCCGCAGGAGCTAAATCCATGCTACAAACCCAGATAACTTGGGTCAACACAATCACGAGAGCGGCTGCAAGCCATGCACTACGAAAAGATATTTTAGTTTACAAAATAGAAAAGATATTTTAGTTTACAAAATATCAAAATAACATGACACGACAGAAACCTTCCTTGTTTACATTCTAACCAAATTTCTTCAGTGTTCAGAGGAAGAGGACGCATCACTAGGCTTCGCTATGCCATTTCGACATGTCTTCTGGAAGCTCCTCCATACTGACGGAGTGGGCAGTCTCTGTGGACGAGGTCAGCCTGCCTCAGCGACAGCCCAGCCCCGAGCCAGACTGCCTGGTAGCTTCCAAAACAAATCAAACAAGTTTTAAAGGTGATTATACCGGTGTTACAAACCCAGGTCTACCATTGCCACCTTTCTCGACTTGGCTGCCATTCATCAACTATACACCTGGGCAAAACCACAGGTAGGAACGAGTTTTGTAACCAACATCTTGTAATACAGATCAAAAGTAAATCAAGTCCATACTTTACTTACTCATAAGTATACAAACATTCAATTGTTCTATCCAGTGACATCGTGTTATATTGAAACATTCTCCAATTCCAACCTTGTCTTATCATACAAAAGCCTACGTAAACTACAAACGAGAAATCAAATGGGGAAAATTCTTAAAGGGAAGGAGGTTCTCTGGACTATATACAGTGAAGCAATTCGAATTTTCTTGTGTGCTTACGAGACCTGGGAGTGTCACTACGAGGCATGTCTTCCTCCGTCACCCAGGTAACCTTTCCTCCTGCCCTCACCACGACCGCTCTGAGCAAATAACCACGGATGCTACGCAAACTCCTCTTCCTCCTCCTCCTCCTCCTCTCGTAAGCGGCACCACGATAGGTCTTCTTCCTTTACCATCATCTTCACTGTGGTCTATAACGCACTACTGTAGGTATGAAGGATCGTCAACGATAACACTACAGAGTCTGTGAGTACTAGGGTGTGTAAAGAGTATTGCAGGGCGAGCTCTGGGTGTTGTCACACGCCAGCCAGACTTTTAAGCCTGGTGTTGCCCGTGATCTTCATCAAAAAAACATCTACGTGACGTAACAGTGGCTTCCGTAAGACCTACCCACGAAATTACTTCTCTCCAGCAGCCAACCAAAGGTGGGGGTACGGCAGGGACTTACTGCTTCCTAAAGCAAATGAATCTAACTCACTACACACCACGAAGGGAGAGTAAATAAATGATTTAACGCAGTGAACACAGCATAACGATGCGGAACACAAGTGAAACCTGGAAGAATGAAGGTAAAACCAGTGCATCACTGTAATCAGTTCACTGGTTGCGCGTAAAATGATACATCATGATGGAATCAACTGTGTCAAGTTTTTAGCCTTCATACTTACACTCCAAAAATAGAATTTGATTATTCTGACAATTAAGTGCCATAGGACGCCACTTCTCAAGTTATTTCTAGCCTTCTTTTGGCAACCCTACCTCAAAGCCCATATACCATTACGTAAGAGTCCCAGCCACTATTCTTCTTGGTGTTCTTCTGGAACCTGATACTTTATGATTTGTGATGGACTGAGAGAGGGGGGTACAGAGACACGAGTAACAACGCACCGCTTACTGAGTAATGTTCATAGGTGATGCAGCCCAGGGGAAGGTGCTAATGGAAGTGTAGGATTATAGTAAGAAGATTAAAGAGCCGGGAGCCACATGGTAGAGAAATCACAAGGCGCTGCTTGAGTTAGAGCGTCGCAGTAACAGACATCAAAGAGCTGGTCAGCAAGACTGTATGTTTTCAGCCAAGGACTTCTTGGCTAGGTTGGCTTTGGTGGTGTTCGGACATATATATAAGGGGCGGCTAGGTCTGGTCAGAAAGGTAAGTCCCTGGGGAGGCGAGGGTAGCCTCGTGGAAACGGTCAAAACCTCACGTCCTTGGGGAGGCGAAGGTAGCGTCGTGGAAACGGTCAAAACCTCCACTATTTTTTTTGGGTCAATAATCCACTCACTCTGTCATCTGTGTTTAAGTGACTGATGTCGACAAATGCAAAGACTTACATTATTCTTTTTTACGAACAAGACGGTTTTCTTAAATGTTTTCCAGGTCCCTCTTGTCCAGCTTCCGGCGAGGGTTGTTGTCCCTCTACAACACCGAAGAGCTAATTTTTCATTTCTTTTCGTCTTCTTGTGAACAAAGCTTTGAAGGGGAGTGCCTAAAGGTCATTCAGCACAACCCCCACGACATCTCAAACTCCTACTAAACTTGACGCTTTCGCGGCTACCATTCCCCGCCATACTACTGAGGGATACCACCACCTCCGTCCTAACCTGACACTTACCATCTCCAACAACGCTCCGGTATCATCCACAGATGCCACACCCGACCTCCTACCCCTTATCGTCAGGTGCACGTGCCGCCACCCCCTACAACATACCTCCGCCGGACACTCCGACTACTGGATCAGTGTCCCACTCGCTAGCAACATCAATAGGGACACACCTGCTACCATCATCCCAACAGTGTCGTCATCTGCTCCGCCACTTTTTTCACCCAAACATCGACGCCTCCGCGGAGATTATACAACCCTCCTGCCAGAAGCGTTTTGGGGAAAGTCAATACTAAAGAGGTGAAGAGTAGGGAGGGGAAGGAGAGAGAGAAAAAGAGGGGGGAGGGCGGGGGGTGGAGGAGATGCCAAGGATCCCACAACATACACCACCCCCCAGGCTGCCGGGGTATATATAAATAAGGCACCAAAAACACCGTTTCCGGCAAACATCCAACACACAACAAACCTACACCATACACTTACACGGTCTTTAACACACTCTCTCCCATTTCAAAACTACGCCTTACCCTGTCCAATCCCTTCCATCTCTCCAGCAACCCCATACAAAAAGGTGGAGGGTTCCTCTCGCATGAATCTCACCTCACCATGCGAGATCATCCAAACTGCAGTGCGGGCCTGACACCGGCCCCAGAACACAACTAGGGTAAGCCTCCTAGACTGAAGGCAAGTCTTCACTCGCGACATGGGGGCTGGGGTCACCAGGATGATAAGGACGACGTGATCGACCGTAATTTCAAGCAGGAGGTCTCGGTACGTGGCAGCGTCCAAGCCTGGCCTTATCATCCATCGCCGCTGTCCCAAATGATGGCATTAAGACAAGCTCCACACGCCAGCAAGATTCCTTAACTCCACACACCCACACTCCGCACATCCTTCACTGAATGGAATCAATAACACAAAACTTTCTGCACACAAGCCTCTACTGGTTCGCCGTGCTCAGTCTCGGCAAGATACGAAGCACAAGCCTTGCACGAACATTCAGGAGTTCACCGATGAATATAGGCATCACCTGCTTCAAGCTGTGGGTTTCCGATAGTCTCTTTATTGAGAAGTAAAAAGAACGGTATTCATATTTCTGGCAAAAGCAATTTGGACTGCAAAATATCTATACTACTCTACACGGGTTGAATGACGCCTTCTCTCCTCACACAAAACAGCATAGCAATGAAAGCTTTTACCGAAGGTGTGTATCATGACTGCACAATAAATCATTCTGAATACGAGGATCAGCTCCATGTATAAACAGCACACTGTCCCTACCTACAACATGGTCAGGCAGACCCTTTACTAGCTAGGGAGATCCCACATTCCACACGCATGCAGCCCTAGACATTCTCCTTCAAAGCTGCACTCCTGAACACGTGAGACAAACACCCCACGGCGGTGCATCACAGCCTCCGAGCTCTTAAGGGAGTACAGTCTGGAGCAGAACTTCAAAATACGAATGGATACAGAATCATACAGCATCAAGGCTCCACCAAGCTGTGAATGTTGTGACTCAAGGGACAAAAAGCTAGAGGCGACCTTCTCTACAAGTCTCCTCATTATAACCTCCAAAGAGGATCCGTAAATAGGATCTCTTTTCGTGTACCAACACGGGCCCCCATTCAGATCCCAGGTCCCTTCCGTCCTAAGCGCTAATAGAAGACTTTGAAAGTACTCTCCCTCCCTACCACAGTCTACGCGGCTCCATCCACTAGCCTCCCCACCACCACCTTCTGAGATCGTATTCACACCTTTACTCCTTTAACCACAGCCCTAAGCCCTACCTCTTTAAAGCTTACCGCTATCTCGCGTCCCTCCCTCTCTCTCTCTCTCTCTCTCTCTCTCTTTCTTGTGTTGCCCGGCTCTGGTCCTTCTGCAGTCTCCCCTCCTTATGCCGTAACCCCCCATACTGTAGTCCTAGGCTACTCCTCACACTACAGACCTATGCTCTTCATGCTGTAGCCAATAGCATCTTCTCACACCCCGCAGCCCTAGGCTCTTCCCCATACCGTAGTCCTAACGCCCATGCCGTTGTAGGCCTACGCTCCTCTACTCATCTCCTTACCGCACTTCAACACACCCCCTCCTCAATCTACCTTATAACCATTTCCTCTTCTCCAGGAGACACCCTGTCCATTCTTTTCCGTCTCAGAGTTCTAAACCTCTACTTGCAACGTTAGGGGACTGCAACACTCCAAGGAGAATAACATGAGTAGCACCAAGAAAACAAGCGACCACCAGTGAGGCATCGTGCAACCGTGTCAGTGACACCCATTTCGACTGTTTCTTTGTCGACAACTGATCTTCAGCGGTTCCTGACCGACCATAACATTACCATCAAACCCTTCGGGACTGTTGACTTCTGAGATTCTCTCCTTCACTAGGAACTTGTAGCAAGGCCGTCGCCAAAAACAGATGCAGCCGAAACGGAGATCGCCAAAGAAGGGGAGCAATCGACTGTGGCCTGTAACCCTGTTATGAAACCCCCTGAAATTCAACCCGCCTTTAGAATTACACTTGGGAAAAAAAATGTGAAGGTGCTGGGCCCGGCATGAGTGGCGTGCCGCGCCCTCCCGCGCCTGGGCCACATACTAAACATCAGCCAGGGAGGCAGGCAATAACCTCTCGACACACTACTACCTGGACAGAAAAAAATCATTAGCCGGTACACCCTTGGTGAAGCAGACGGAGAGACGATAATTTCGGTCCTGAATGATCGCCATCTCTTACACCAGATCAGCACTCGTGCAGTAGTGGTCCATGGCAAAGCCATTCACCAGTGGTGATGGAGTAAGAGGGGGCACCAAAGTTGTGGGTGTGTGTGTGGGGGGGTGGAGGCATGGCGGGCAACACCACCAGCTTCGGGACCCCTCCTCCTCCTCCCGTGCCGTCATCAACCTGTTCAGGGGTCTCACCCCCACGACCACCACCACACACACACACACACACCTACCGTACTGATCAATACCTACCCCTGCAACCCACCCTCCACCATGAACCTCAACTGCACTATACTCCCCGACTAAATTTTACCGCCGGGATACCTCAACCCAACGCAAGAGGGGAGAGGGGGAACTAGGAAGGGCGAGGGGCAGTGTTGGGCCACGGAGGGACACATCTGTGGGTGTGTGTGTGTGTGTGTGTGTGTGTGTGTGTGTGTGTGTGTGTGTGTGTTATGCCAGTACCACCACTTGTCATCACTGTGACGCTGTTGATCCAACCGTGCTAACCTCACATTTCAGTACACAGCGCATCGTAAACTCAGTTACCATTGTGGATGGCTTTTTATGTGCACACTACGACAATCTGAAGGACCACCTTCGTAGCATTACGTGCGAGACATAATACAGAATTTTCGCGACACCTTCTTGAAACAAAATGGCGAAAAAAACAAGTTAAATCATCAAGGTACTTGGCTCTCTTTTAGCAGCATCGAGGCGTAAGCCACACACACACACACACACACACACACACACACACACACACACACACACACACAGAGAAGAGTCAAGACGATTGACACCGCGACATTATGAGGAAAGGAACACTGCATTCAGCAAACATATGTTCCACTAATGGGGGTCAGGATGGCACCAACAATACCCTGCCGCTCTTGTGACACACACACCGGCAGGGAACACAGTTGACTCTGGCCAGTAATACAGAACAAAAGAGTGGCGTGGCGCCCACAGAGAGCACAACAAAGGCCAGGTATAAAGGACAGGAGACAAGTGAGGGAGATGGGGGCCAAGGAAGCAAGCCCTCTCGCAGCACCACACCTTAGATCTACACGTACGCGTCTCATGTTTACAAGGCATGACTCCATTCTGATGCGACAAATAGAAACAACTATATAAGTATCAATATATATATATATATATATATATATATATATATATATATATATATATATATATATATATATATATATATACACACACACACACACACAAAAAAGTTTCTACTACATTCAATGAGGGACTATTATTCCTTCTAATTTGTGTGAGGGCAGAATATGCTTTTTATCCTCGACCGGGGACGAGACATGCGGGGTATCAAACAGAGTCGAAACCGGACTGGAATACCCAGTCTCGTTGCTGAGCATAACATAATCATGACTGGCGAGTAGTAGACGAACGGCGGCGTATCGACCTGCGACAAGTGGGGGAATATCAGACAACTGGTGCGGCTGGCAGGGGGTCCTAGAGCGATATGAGAAGGGCAAATCGTGGGACGTGGACAAAAGGGGAAAAACTCTGGGGTTGTGTGGAAAGGATGGGGACCCAAGGAAGAGAACTCGAGGGCGGTCGAGGGGAGATGAATCATCACGCGGTAGAAGAAAACACGACACCCACCTGGGTGCCTGACAATTATTGGACAGAAGAGGGAACTTCAGACGGTGGAAAAGAAGAGGGTAATAGGAGGTGAACTCCGGATGACGCAGGAGAAATAAACAAGGCAGAGAAGTTGGTGGTGAAGTTGACCAAAGAGGATGAACTTCCGAGGAAATATTCGTAAAGTGGAGGCTTGGTGGGGTGGGCGGATCGACGGTGGCCGAGGGATGAGCTACGGACGGTGCAGTAGTAGGCACGGAAGAGAAATTCTGGGGAGGTGGAGGAAGAGAGGACAGTGAACCAGGGGGCGGAAGCAGACATGGGAAAGGAACGTAAGAGGATGACGGGGTTGATGGAAAGTGGACAAAGAATAGGGTAACGGGACTTGGAGATAACATCAAGGAAGTAAGCGGCGCGCGGAAGTGGACAAAAAAAAAAAAAAGAAAAATGTTAAGGCCGTAGAAGGAAGTGAGGCGTGTAAGGGGATACCGGAACGCGCGAGGGGATGCGGGACAAGGGGGAAGGAACCTTAAGGGCGTTACAGACGAGGCGGACACTGTGGGTACCCAAGAGAATCTTCAGGTTACTGAAACTGGTACAGGAAGAGAACCTACAGCGAGTGATGAAAGTCATACATGGAGAGGCTGGGGGGTGGTGGAGGGAGACGCAGACGAGGGAGAGGAACCTGGGGATGATGTGTGGAGATTCAGAAGGGCAAGGAACTTGGAGATGCGGAGAGAATCTAAACAACTTCAAAGAACTTGGCCGCATTTGAGAGCAATTAGAGAAGAAAGACAACCTCGGAAACAAAAGGTTGGTGTACGTCAAGGGGCAGCCTGAGGGACGTGGAGGGGTGGAGGGACGTGGAGGTCGACAACAGACTAGTAACACTAGGAATGTGAATGGAGTTCAAACAAGAGGAGGGAATTCGGGAACGGTGAAGGGTGTGTGGAAAGGGCAGAAGTAAAGAAGAGCGGCAGAAAATAATAATAACAAAAGAGACAAAAACACTGAAACTGAGACGAAACGGCAGGTTAAGGGACACAGCGGGGAGAGAGGCGCAGCGAAACCATAATAAACGTGGCAGGAAAGCGTACCAACCTTGGAAGTGGGAGGAGAAGCCATGGGAAGAAAGCCGGATAACCGGACCATCTCATTTCTAGATCCGATGAAAATGGCGAACGATCAGGATATTTTCCCTCCATAATGCAAAGCCTAAAGGAAAATGCTGCGCAGAAATACTACTACGTCTGACTATAGGAAACTAGCACGCGCGGAGGAGCATTAGAAGACAAAACAGAAATTCCAAGATGGAATACGTTCGAAGTATAATATATACATATGCAGCTCACGAGGTGTTGACATACATGTGAAGAGTCCATTACCAGCTACTGTGCAAAAACGAGAACGTGCGACTTGAGACAAGAGAGGAAAAGGTTGGGTGCAGAGCCAATGGATGTCACACGAATGTCAAAAGGGGCCACGTCAATACTTGCCAACAGCACTACCAACACACTACCCCGAAACCATGTGCTCGTACACAGTGGCTGTGTTGCTAACTGTGTGGGACCCGGCAAATGCCACGAGTCTCTCAAACAATTCAGTTCATTCGCTTGACTTCTGTAAAGGTTGAACAATCGATGATGAACGGGTGTTTGCGCGAGTCTATTCACATCGTTAAAGCTTACCCCAAAAAAAGAAAAAAAAAATTCTTTTTAAGGTCATTCGCATTCCATCTATCACCAAACAAAGCAACTGGGTTATGGCGCTCACCATGTGTACACTAATCCACTGACTCTCTCTCTCTCTCTCTCTCTCTCTCTCTCTCTCTCTCTCTCTCTCTCTCTCTCTCTCTCTCTCTCTCTCTCTCTCTCTCGCCTTGTTTAGTGCTATATAGGGAGTTCTGATCTCTTATCATACATGTTCATATCATGTACAGAGGATTTTCGCGTTCCCAGTAGTGTCACAGAATCCAAAGATAGCCAATTATATAACTCAAGAAATACTTTTTTTTTTTTTTTCATGGCCGCCTCGTATAACAGCTTTGTGCACTGCTAGGATGAGTTCTACATTCACTCCTGAACTCTGATTTTACGTTTATATAAGTCTCTCTCCATCTGCACTTGAATGTCAAGGTTGACACACTATAGCAGGATACGAGGAGAGCCAGTGCGATGGATATAGCCGCCCAGCTAAGTCTACGAACTGGTCGACTTCAGTCCAAAATTGTCCCATGTATGTTGCACTGATCCAATACCGTGGACGTATTCCACTGAACATCAGCAGCAGCAGCATCAGTGTGCGCTGGTTCGAATCCAAGTACATCTGGAAGGTCTGTTTATTGATTTTCCGACACCCATGTGCATTCTGTGAAGGGAGAACAACGACACCATTCAGCACGTACTTATCTGGAAGTCAGCTCTTCAATCCGTTAGAGACAGGTTCACCACGAATGAAACCCAACCGCTGACGTAAATCATTATCGACATCCGGATTTTTAACATTTCATTAGCCAATGTCTTAAAGACTGGTAACCTTGGTGCGCGCTGCGATCGATGTGGCTGCAGAACCCCTACCTGGTGTCTGAAGCACCACGATCCCCCACCCAAACCATGGAATCAGTACTTTGCCCCCCAAAGTTACCTTGATACAATAATACGGTTCATCAGTAACTGAGTAGGGTCAGCATTTTCGCTCTTACTGTAGACGGAGGGAGTCTTACCCGTTCTCGATTCGTCTTGCACTACGAGCCTCAACACAGCAGCGTGACTGTTGACAGGGTCGGCGTACAGTGTCGCTAAATATTAGCGCAACGTATTACTTTTCAGGTTTCGTGACCAGCTTGAGATATAGCCAGAGGAGGGCGGAGGGGCAGGGGCGGGCGCTCCTCCCACTGCGACAGTACGCGCACCTCCACGTTCCAGGGGGAAGCCACTTTGTATCACATAATCTCAGTATCATCCAACCTGCTCATGCTAGACTAGTGTCTCTCAAACGACGAAGGGCAAGCCAGTTACAGGCGTGTCATCACATAATCGATATCTCTTTAGCTATTTCTCCATAATATATCAAGAAAAAAAAAATAAATGTTAGCAGCGCTCAAAATTCAGGCATGCGATCAAATTCTTGTGTAGTTTACGTCCACGAAACTAAACCTTGTACCTTGCCAGCAGTGTTCGTTGAAATACAGAAAAATATCAACCAAAAAATACCTTTGGCAACCATATATATATATATATATATATATATATATATATATATATATATATATATATATATATATATATATTCTCCATTAACTTATCCTGGTCTTATGATATAACCTATCACCCTACTGGTAAATTATAGCAACTGCCATTACGACAGTAGTCTCCCAACTCCCATGCTTTAAGTTCAAAATATGAGGCAACTTCTGTCATAATTCACGCTCCACCGTTCTGGCTTTGTTGGTTACAGGATCCGCAAGATCACAACTAAGGCGACACTAAATCAATGTCATTTGCTGCAGTGCTTATTTTCACGAAGTAAACAATACATATACAAACTAAAACGCTTCTCGGACTTAAATGACCACTCTAAATATGAACGACTTATAAATTTCCAACTCAAAATGTAATTGAACATGGAAGGAAACTGACTTGTATACCACAAGCCTCTCACCCAGCAGACACCAATTTGATCATACCCTGTCAACAGCGCTACTTACACAGTCAGTCGCTCTGCTCACGTGGTAAATTAACGAGATTTTGACCATTTTTTTGGACGTTTAAAAAAAATGATTTAGGACGTCTCCTTCCTCGGTGTGGCATGACTCTAGCTAGGTCTGGAGATCAATACCCATTTTCTGTTTACTTTCCCCCAGGGTACACAAAGCTTCATTTAACCTCGTTAGCTCCAAATTCCGAGCTTTCAGCATAACGGGGACGACCCTTGAGTATTGACGGCGTCACTCAAATCAATTACGTGCATTGAGGTTGAACGACCTACCTTATGGCACTCATTCGAACTCTGTAAACCTGTGGTGGGTTTAGAAGGTGGTTCTTTGTTCTGTGGCCCAGCCTGCGACTCGCAGTTCCCCGTCGTCATCTACCCAGTACATGCAGCCGCCCTCCCCTGCACGTCCATGTTGATATCACTACAGCGGGTGTACTGGTGAGACACACGCAACACTGTAGAAGGTGAGGGTGATCTGGTAGTCAAGACTACAGAGTCACAGATGCCCTGCGAGGCAATCGCTGCTCTTGGACTCAACATGTTGACAGATCTCTTGGTACACTTGCCTCAAATCAATGGAGCGGAATCTGTCCAGTGCTGCTATTACACCGCAAGGAAGAGGGGATAAACATATATGTGTCTGGGTATACATGGGGTATTAATGACAGCCCGTGCAAATGGTCATGGAACCCGTGTGCACTGAAACAGTCGCTCTATGCTTCATGCAGTTACGTATGTGTCCAAAGTTGTTTGCGAAGTTAAGATACCACTTCGTAAAGACGTAAGGGTAGAGTGGTACTCTCTCAATGTTCCACTTCATGTAAGATAATATCCTAATACTTCCACCAAGTTTTACACTCCAGTTTGTCCTTCGTTCAGCACTGTTTCGAAGGTCAGGTTCCACGTTCTGCAACGTCAAGTCGGGTTTTGACTGAACAAAGTTGATGCTGTTACGTTTGTCGACTCCAGTGGCAGGTCCAGTGCAGAGTAAGGCCATGTGCAAGGACTAACACAATGTCGCACTCTAGAAACAGCATCTTGACATCTAACACCAGCTGTGTGTATTCTACGTGAGCCAACGACCACACGCTGAAACCAACGCGATGCTTCCGGTGCCAACATTTTGTTATGAAAGAGATGACCGGAAAGAAAACGATGCGTGATGCGTCATAAAAAAAAAAAAAAAGCACACAACAGAGCCATAAAAAAAAAAACACGAATACGATATTCATATAAATCAAGTGAAAATACACACACCATTCCTTGCAGGTAAGGCTGAATTCTAAACCCTCAACCCTACTATCATATTCTTTACGCCTCTGGCTGCTACCTGTCAGAGTTCACATGTACCAGGCACTTGTTACTCTTTGATGGGGTGTGCAGAACAAGCTTACGTGATGCTCTGTGTTACCAACCATTCAGGAGATACGCTTGGACTAATCATGACAACATTTACCACACACACCACAAGCCTCAAATACGCAACCGCTTTGATGCGTAATCCTCCGCAATATGACCAAAGTGTTAATTTCTCGTAATGTAAAGGGTTGTATATATATATGTTCAAGCGTCAACAGCAATCAAAGAAAATACATAGATTGACTTCATCAAACTTTGCACCAATGGCATCCCATATACACTGGGAGACTAGCGGCACTTACACTGTAAAAGATCTCCAACTTGGAGACATCCTCCGTGTTCTCAAGACCCAATCTAAACACTATTGGTCACCCACAGAACACAACCTAAGCCCTACGTGTAGCCCCCTGACGTTCTGACACTCTGCCAATCCAATACGGCAGACTGACAGCTAAATGCTTGAGATTAATTCCCCAATTGGGAATGTAATCCAATGTAACTTACTGTGACTTGGCAGTTGAAGGCGGTTCACAATATCCTCATGTTTCCTAGCCTGGATAAGTGGCCCGTCGCCTGACTTGCCCCTACTACGCACGCCACACCAAACCCCAGCCAGAAGTCACACCACAACAGACGCCATAAGTCAGTTCAACGACTAATACAAAGGGCCGCGGCGATCCAGCCGGAGCTCCGGTCAATATAATCCACTTACCCCCAGCGTCTATCTTAGCCAGAGAATAAACTCCCACCAGCGTCAGCCAGCGTCGGGATTGGCAGATCCTATACTATAATGGCGTACGAGTTCATTGTACTGAAACAACGACGGAAAATGAACAAAGTTATCTACCCACTAGCGTACTGGGAAGAGGCACACCAACACCTACCCATCCACAGCATCTACCAGCATGTCAACCCATCTCCCTTATGCTCCGACCACAGCACCATGTTCATCTCTGACGACGATCTGTACGAGCTCCTAGGTTGCATCGCTAAACCTCTACATCCCCTGCGGCTCTTAAAAAGGCTGATGCTAACGACCCAAGATAAAATGGAAAGATACTGGGTGAAGAAGTGGTGCAGTGGAGCCACACGAATAAGCATCTTGGCTGTGCTGCAAATCGGAGCCTTCCGAAGATACGATCACAGTAACATCGGTCCTCCTCAATCCTTTCAGGAAGCCCCCCTAGTGTGTGTGTGTGTGTGTGTGTGTGTGTGTGTGTGTGTGTGTGTGTGTGTGTGTGTGTAAAAGTGAGGCCCACCGCACCCTTCCTACCTGGCATAACACACACAACACTCTCCCCGTATCGCCACCCTCAACAGTTGCCCTCCACCAACATTCTCTTCAATATGGTCACCCCAAGTCATCCTCCTGCAACTTTTATTCCCCACATACCTGACAGTCACCCTCCAACACTCTCCCACACCATCACCCTAAATGCTACCCTCCTTGAACACTCTCCCCCACATAGCTACCCTAACTGATAACCCTGCTCCAACACTCTCCCCGCTATCTCTGGATCTCGCAAAACAAACTAATACCTTCAACTGTTCCATGTAGAGAGGGACGGGCCGGAGTGATATTGACTATGACCTATCTTCTCCAACTGAAACTAGTCTGATGCTCCTACAGACTGCAGTCCAAGCGTTCTTACCATCTGCCAATGTTATATGTCATCACTTGGCCCATCGCTGACCTACCTACTTCCAAGAAACCCCTTCCCATCAGGTGGCCATTGTCGACTACATCCTGGAAGCCCCCTACTCATCTAGCCCCTTCCAAAAAGTCCCTCCCCATTACGTCCAACACTGACCTAGCTGCTTCCTGGGACCCTTCCCCCCTCAACACCCATTAGTTCCACCACTGGCCTTACTGCCATCAGGTAACCCTCCAACTCACAGAGCATTGACAGACCCTCCCACTCACTGAGCATTGTCATCAGACTTGCTGGATCAGGTCCTCCAGCATGATCAACAATCAACGACTGACAGACAGGGCGAATCAAAACAAAACAAAATAATACCCCCTGGTAGTGGGGCATTTCCAGAGTCTCCCCCCGGTCCAAGAGTGAGCAGAACGGCAAAAGGTGAGAGCAAATGACATGGGGGGTGAGGGGGGTGAGGTAATGGCATGTATTTAGGGAAGCAGTGATGGCATGTGCAAAAGATGCATGTGGCATGAGAAAGGTGAGGGTGGAAGCGTCATTACACTATATTGCCTTCCACCCACAACCCTAACGAACGAACTGTGCACGTCAAGTTCTACCGTGCAAACTGTGCACGTCAAGTTCTACCGTGCAAACTGTGCACGTCAAGTCCAGAAATCTCTTATGCAGTTATACATCACTGGTTATCCAGATCAAAGTCACTGATGATCTAATAAAAGGGTTTACACCAGAGCAGAAGCAAATCCCGTGCTTGGGGTCTCCCAGGAATCGACCAGTTCCTAGGGACTGGTCTGACTGCAGTGGTTAGAGGAGGCCAAGAAACCAAGGCCGGGTATGTGTGTGTGTGTGTGTGTGTGTGTGTGTGTCCAAGGAAGCTGGACTCCAAGGAAGCTTGGCAGACGTTTGCTCTCATCATTCCTCTGGAGTGTGGCAAATGTCCGGCCTACACCACACAGCCTTCCAGCTTCCTTGGAGTCCCGCACTACATGACGTCGTCAGCGGCAGTCACCAATTCACTTGGTCAAAGACTTTGCTCGCTCAAGCAGATTTTGATTTGATATTTGCCGCAGTCGACCGCACCTGAAGCACTGCTGCGTCATCGTCTGTTCCACAAGAAAACAACCGTGCAACTCATTTTTCGTGGTACACGAGTAAAGAGCCCTTTCCACTAAACCCGCGTTAAGAAAACAGCACAGAAAGAAAAAGAGGTTCCTTCCAGTTTTACCTCACAGAAAGGTTTGCTTAACGACATTGAACTCAATCATTGATTACCATGTGCGGTTCTTATCCAACAGATGAGTCCAGGCGAATCTTACAGGGGCCGTGGAAGATAGCTAGCCTGGCTGGCCTCCGTGAAAGACGACGCCAACTTCAAAGACTTTACTACCATCCGTCTCGACGGCTGAAAACTCAGGAGCTCGGATGGCCAGGTCTCTCTCCTCTGACACACAAGGCTATGCTCTCTCCTTGCTCTTAACCTTGCTTCCTCCTCCTCCTCCCTCAACCCTGTCAATAGTTGTAGTTCAACAATTTTAACCGCGTTAGTCTTCCGTGGCGCCTCGCTCGCTCCCTCCCTCCCTCGCTCAATACCGTGCTGTTCTACATAACATGTGTGGAGGACTCTCACACACCCTCAGTCCTCTTATCTGAGCCTCCCCTTTCTCCTCTCCCTCGCTCCCTCCACCATGGGGGACCGGCTGCACTGTTCCCTAACAGGTGCTTCTATCTGTATACAGTTCACGCGCCACACGCATCATAATCACCCACACACACGAACCACCTCGAACATGTGCTAAAACGTCTCCCTCCACAGCTTGGCCACAACTCACATCTCCCTTACATGTCTAAATGTCTCCTTCCTGACTAATATGCCGGACCCGTCCAGCCCCTGGCTCTCCACCGGTCCTTTCCTCTGTCAGTTCTCCACCCCGCGTCTCCTCTACATCAAGGCCTCTTAACCTCCCATGCTGTCGTCGGGCGACTCTGCCCTTCATCTCAGTGTCAGCTGATCTGCCAAGCTGTTGGTGAAGACAGCTCCTACCTCCCATCTTCCTCCCCCAACCATCACCGCGCCACATGGCGAGGTCTACCATCATTTCGACTTACCTAATGAGAGTATTTGCCAGGGCGTATATCCCACACGAGGGAGATCCCACGTGTCTCTTTCATTAACGATGTTGCTAATGATGGTGCTGGTGATGTACGTGGGTAATGAAGGTCTGGAGAAAGTTAACAGTGGCAGAATATGGGTGCGTGCTGGCGAGTGACAGAGCACAGTTGGCTAAAACCAAATCCAAGAGCATGTTCAAGCACAGTTCAAGCACATCTCACATCATATATATATATATATATATATATATATATATATATATATATATATATATATATATATATATATATATATATGCGCTGAGGGTGAAGCTGCCAACTGCGGCATGGTTTGGGGGTGGGTGGGTACCAGCGGCGGCCTATCCTTCATACTACCGTTATTGGAAATCGTTAAAGGACCTCCCGGGACAGTGTCAAGTTCCCTCCCCCCCAACGGAGACGTACGCATCAATAACTCACCACAAAATGCCCACCATCGTCACCACAACAAGAACGTCCCCCGCCCCCCCCTATCGCAGCACAAGAAAATAGTCGCCACAACAAAACGCTTTACACAAATACCACAGACTTACTCATCATAATATAGCGCGATGCGTACCACCACATCATAGTAATACTCATTATATCACAGCAACACTTAAAATGTATCAACACAGCAACACACACTGCCACAACGGCAACACTGCACCCCTCCCCTAAAAAAGCAACTAATTCACCGTCACACTACCATAACACACTACCATCCTCGAGATTAAACCACATCACAACACAGAACACATAGCTATATAACACCATGGCAATACTCCCTCACCACATCCCACCCACCACCATCATTGCCACAACATGACACCCACCAACAAAACACCTTACCAACCACAAAAACACCGCATCCACCACATCATCATCACCACTGTCAAAGCACCACAATACCCTCACAACCATAAGCATAACCAATCACTGCTTCCCACACCACCACAATAACATATCCACCACCACACGCCACCGAACCCTATCCGACTGCATAACATCCTTCACCACAATATCACAATCACTACCACAACCACAGTATCACAATCACTACCACAACATCACATCCACAACCACACCCACTAACACAACAGCACAAACAACACAATACCCACAAACACAACATCCACCACTGCAATACCAAACCCAACACCACACACACCAACACGTCCATGAAACCCAACACCACACACACCAACACGTCAATCAACTCAACACCACAGCACTCCGCCCACCATTACAACACCAAACCCATCAACAAAACACCACGCCCACTCATCCAACACTAAACCCATCCACACCACACACATCAAACATAACTCCAGGCCCAACACAAAACCACGCCCACCACCACAACACCACGCTCACCACCACAACATCAAGCACACCACCACGCCCACCACCACAACATCTCGCACAACATCACACACATCACCACGCTCACTAACAAACCACGCTCACCACAATACCACGCCACGCCCCCCACCATAACACCATGCTTACCAACAAAACATCAAACCCATCACCACAACACCACACTCACCACCACAATACCACACCCACCACCACAACACCACGCTCACCACCACAACATCACGCTCACCTCCACAACACCACACCCACTAACACAACACCACGCATATCAACACGACACGCTCACTTACAAAACACCACGCTCACCACCACAACATCACGCACACCACCACACTCACCAACGAAACACCACGCTCACCACCACAACATCACGCACACCACCACACTCACCAACAAAACACCACGCTCACCACCACAAGACCACGCTCACCAACATACCACCACGCCCACCACCATAAGACCACGCTCACCACCAAAACACCACGCTCACCATCACTATGCCACGCCCACCACCACGCTCACACGCTCACCAACAAAATACCACGTCCACAACCACAACAACACACTCACCACCAAAACACCAAGTTTACCTGCACACCCACCACCACAACAAACCCATGATCACATCACACCCATCATTACAACATCAAGACCACCAACAGAACATCCCACTCACGAACACAACAACACACAGACACCAGAGCCAACACCACAACACCATACTCATCATCACAACACCACATTCACGAACACGACAACACAGCCACTGTCAAGACACCAGAGCCAACGCCACAACACCATACTCAACATCACAACACCACACCCATGCACCAACACAACACACAGTACAACCACCATCCGAGTACCACATCCACCAATACAACACAGCCCAACCACCACAACACGACCATCACCGCAACGCCACGCAGCAACGCCATCACAACGCATTCATATCACTCCATCACAACTATAACACGACAGTAATACACACCAAAACCAAACAACTCTCCAGTACAACAACCGTAATATTCCTAACGGAACAGGATCACTCGTAGCACACCACGACGGGACGGAGCACAGCAGCATTTTCAACTCGGTACCATGACAAAGCAGTATTTACGATGAACCATGCAGTGCACCTCATCATGGTGGCAACACACCACAACACAAACAGCGTTACACACCAACACTGCTCAGCAGTGCATCAACATCACCACGACAGAATGGATATCGGAGAAACACAACAATGTTGTTCACCCGGACAACACACAGGAGCGCCAGCCAACACCACGAGAGATTCGTCACAACACACAGCACCAAAAACTCTGCAACATTCGATACTATAACATCCGCAGACACAGGCAACGTAACCCAAATACCGAGGTGGTTCTCCCTTTAAGGCAGCACGTCAGAATAGGCAGGCGCCTTCAGCAGGCAAATCTGGGGAGGCAGTTCTGAACTGGACTTATCACTCACCCTGTCTGTACACGCATCGGTAATGACGTCTATCTATGCAGCCACTAGCAAACACATCAAGTGGGTAGGCACACACACGGATTCAGAGACATGCACAGTCAGTAGGCCTCGGATGCTGGAACATCCCGTCATTAGGATAAGCACAGTTTAGTTCAGTCACCCTATTTACCAACCTATGTTCTCTGCATGGATAAGACATTACTGGACAGGTAAGACTTCACAAAAAATCATCTCTGAAAACCTCAATATATACACACACACACACACACCCTCAACTTCTACAAGAAAAAGGCCTTTAAAGAACCTCTCTCTACAAATATTACCCTCCATACAAAAATTTCTGAAAAGAAAGACTCTCTTAGGAAGCAGACACGCCCTCTAGGTAAACACCTTAAATTATGCAAGCCTTCTTCGTAGGAAACCGTATGTAAACATACCTCAGATGATATTTCTGTTTAAAGCAACTAGAAAAAAAAAATATACATATCATACAAGCACTTGCAAAGAAGGCCTCCCTCTAAGAGGGTACTCATGAGGGAGATAGTAATTCTTAGGAGGCACTTGTGAACAAACCCGCTCTCTAGTACACATAGGACTTAGCACACCCTCAAGAAGGCTAGTACTTCTAGACAGGCTGGCGCCCCTCACAGTAACACTCTAGAACAGGCGCCCCTGCCAGAAGGGAATATGGAACAGGCGCCCCTCCCAGCTAACACTTCTGAAATGTTCTACTGAGCAGGGATTTCTGAGCAGGTGTCTTTCTCCCAGCAGGAACTCTAGAGCAGGCATCAATACCAGTAAGAATTCCAGATCAAACATCCCTCTCAGCAGAAGCATCTCTTCGGAGGAGACACTAACAGGCCACCCCTCTCAGCGAGTTTGACAACGGACACTCCCCTCTCACCAGAGACCTTAGAACAAGCGCTTCCTCCCTATAGGGGCTTCGATCAGACGCCCACTCTCGGCTGGAACAAGTTGAGAGGCAAGCCCTCCTTTCAGAACTCCCATCCCCCACCCACCACCCTACCCATACACAACCATGCCTTGTTACCAGGCACTTCCGAGTAAGGCCTCTCGCAAAGCATTGAGAGAAGACACGCAATCTTCTAGTGTCATTCGCTTGGTACATCAGGTTGGATGGCACGCAAGACAGGCACGTTTGGTAAGGTACTCATTCTAAGAAATCTTTGAATAAAACTGAAATTTCAAAGTAATCAGGCCTGAAGTAGGCAATATGGAGGTAAGACGGACACATATTACGTTTATTGGAGATCACCCGTCATTAGGCTTACGTAATTGGGAATGAGCTAAGCAACGCGATCTTTTAATGAACATTTCACGCCATCGTAACAGGTGACATCACCTTACTTTCGGCAGTCAGTAACACGTCGGTGGGCGACAAGGAACCCGACCTTCCCTGTAAGGTCTAGGCGGAGGCGGCGGCGGCGGACCGCGGTGGCGACACGACTCTCCTTCGGTCAGCTTGTGCTTTAAGCCAATACCATCCATCGAAGATACCACCAGACAACGCCCCACCGACCCACTGCCCCCCACCACCCCACACGCTACAGTAACTAACATGCAACAAGTTCAACAGTGCCAACCTCCAGGACGTGTAAACCTATTTTCCTGAAGAATGGGTGGAGAAGAGCGGGTCTGACACCACCGGCAGTGGGTGGGATGATGATAGGCCATACCAGGGCACTGCTAACGCGGCTAAAATGATACTTCTGCCGTTTAGGTCAACAGCAGACGCTTCTGCTAGGTCATGGCTAGGGGGTCACAGAGGGGGTGGGGAGGTGCTGCTGGTTCGAGAGCAGGGGAGCGGAAGTGGTGTCCAGGTCGGGGTGTGTGTGTGTGAGGCGGGCGAGGGGCGGGGTCACCCTGGGCCGTGTGTCACTCGTCACCACGTCGTAGGAAACACTTGCGTGACTTACCAGGTTGGTTCCCTCGGTGACCATGATGTCTAACTCATTCCTGAGGGCGTGGGCGTGTCAGTGTTGGGCCATGGGTGGC